>NC_133452.1:109263868-109566899 GCF_048565385.1 Saimiri boliviensis
AAGTCTTCACAATTGTCCTGTGAGGGCTTGTAATTATTCTCGTATTGCTGATGGAGAAACTAAGGCTTGCCAGTTTTTGTCTTATTTGGATTCGAGATTCTCACCTTATCACCCAGACTTGAGTGCTGTCAGTGTTGATAGCTTACTGCTGCATCGTCAAAATCCTGGCCTCAAGTTATCTTCCTGCCTCAGCCTCCTCAGTAGCTGGGACTACAAGAGCATATCATCACATCTGGATAATATGTTTCTATTTTTTTGTATAGATGGGGTCTTTTTATTTTGTGCAGGCTCGTCTTGAACTCATGACCTCAAGCTATCCTTCCACCTCTGACTTCCAAAGAGCTAAGATTACAAGTGTGAACCACTGCACCCTGTCACAGGATTTTAAAATTTAAGCCATTAGTATTTTGCTAAATTTTTTATTACTCTTCTTTAGTTAAAGTCATAGGTTTCATAATAAGTTTGTAAATAATCAGGGAGCCAATTCAGTTGTGTCGGCTGTTCAGTAAACGGTTATTGAATAATTACATGAATTAATAAAATAAATGAGTCATCTTCTTAATTTTTAATTTTAACAAAAGTTGATCTATAAATTCATGTCGAAGCAATTTAACTTGTGAGAACAATTTAGAAAACAAAAATCTCTTTAAGTGCTTCTAATAGGGTATTTGTTATGGAAGTGATAGAAGGTCCAAAAGAGAAGGTTTAAATGTGAAGTGCATATAAACAAACTTCAGAAAACATTTGTAACACTGGTACACACAGTGTTACAAATATTTTCTGAAGTTTGTTAATATGTATTTTACATTTTGTTTACAACTTTAAATATTATCTTTTAAAAATATTTTTCTACTTGTTATGCAGAAAGAGAATTTATTTTAATATTTATTTTGTATCTAGTGATAGTTTTGTATGCCTCAATTAATTCTAATAGTCTGTTGAACTTTCCAGCTCTTCTAGTATGACATTAATAGTTCTTCAGTTAGTTCAAAGTATTTAATTTTCTGATCTTCAATGCTATTGTGATTTTTAAAATAAAAAAATATTTTGTCTATTTTTGTTGTTGTTTTCATTGGTAGAGTTAATTTGAATGATTTAGTATGCCTTTATTGGAAACTTTGTCACATTTCATTTAAGTAATTTTTTATTGATTATAGATGTCTGGAAACTTACAGTTGTGTTTAGAAATTATTCCTCTTCATTGGAGAGACATGGGAACATTATTATCTTCCAGGATTTTAATTTTTTATTCGGTAGAATAAAACATATTTTTAACAGAATATTTATTATGTTATCCTATTTCACTAGACTTTGATTTATTCTGTTTTCACTTCTAGTTGTCTCTTCCTAATCTCTCAGTCTTCATGGTATCAGTATAACTTTCTGATTTTAGGGTATATATTATGTCTATGAAATACCAACAAATGGGGCACTTGTAGAAATATTATGTATTGAAATACCACTCAGCAAAGTAGCAAGTATGTCCTCATTTGTTGGTAGAAAAACTCTATTGGATTTTATATTGCTTCCATATTTTCTTATTGACACTCTAATCAGCGTTTTTATTCTGTTTCACTTACATTTAATGGCTGATACATTTTTCTTTGTCCTGATACGTGACATTTCCTTCCTTTAGTTGATTTTCTAAAGTATATCAGCAATCTTTCAAATGTCATTTTATCATGCATCTGAGATCTCTGCATTGTCTCAAGAAATTGAGCTTTTTAGAAAGAGAACTGCATTAGCAAGTGATGTATTAGAAAATTTCATTTTAATTAAAGTTTACATTAGAGTATGGTGTGTTCTTTTAAGAAGTATTAAAATAATGTAAATACAATTTAATTACTCTTATTATTGAGCTATCCACAGCTAGCTTTAAATACAATTTAATTACTCTTATCATCCAGCTATCCACAGCTACCCATTATTGGTCATAAGACAAATCCAGAAAACAGTTTTTAAGTTAGCAGTGATTTCTTCTGACATTTCCTACTTTCAGTGTATGAATACATTCCCACATAAGACTTGACATTATCAGTTGATGGACTGACTGCTATTATTTGCTGAAGCTTCTAAATTGAAAGTAGTAACATCTGGGAAACAGTGAGAGAGGAGAGAAAAAAATAAACATGTTTCATCTATAGATTAAGGTGTGTTTAAAGAACCCCCTGAATATCATCAGTACTTTAGAGAAGAGTTTACTTGTTTAGAAGATTGTTTGATTGAATCATTTTTTAAGGGAAATTGTTTTGTGTAAAATATTAACATGCAATACTGAATACCATTAACTCACAACCAATTGTTATACTTCTTTTAGCTCCTCAGTTTTATTGCCCAATATAATTAACTTAATCCTTATTTATCTAATAAAAGCTATTCCTTCTTGGAGTTTTTAGGCCAGTTTTAATGGTTACAGACCTGTTTTACTCATTAGAGACTGTAAACTACTTTTATTAACTTATTTACTACTTATTAAAATACCAAATCATAGCACAGTTTGCCTTTTATATTGAAATTCCATCACCTTTTGCTGAATTTTTAACATCAATGAACTGTGACTGGTTTGTTCTCGTTTTTGATGTTTGTATTCCCAAATTAGCTAAAACTGGAAGAAATTTAGGATCATGAATGGATTGGCCTGGCTGTATTTTCTTCCTACATTTCGTCAAGGTATGCATCATTGTGGACAATGGTCTTTTTCTTAATGTGCCACAATGAATTATTCATTATTTACGTCAACAGGAACAGTGAGAAAGTGGGGTAGCAATTTCCTACAATGGTGACATGACAGTCAAAAATATTTCAACTTGTCTAAAGCATCAAAATGTTCTCCCCTAAATTCTGAGATTAGAATTAATTTCAATAACCTTCAATAGATGAACATAAAATTAAAGTTCTGTTAAAGTTCATTTAAACTTTTTTTTCTGGGTGTTCCATGATTAATATAGATGGACTGAAGTTATTTGGGCCGTTTGTTATACTTTCTTAAATTCAGGGTTTGTTTTAATCTCCTATATTAAAAATATATGGAAAAAAAAGAGCACATGTCTTCTCTGAGTGAGACTTACTATATAAGCCAAATGATAAATATATCTCAAAACATCCATTAACAATGGCACAGTATGTTACTTCTTCTTCATTGGTAGAGGAAAATTGATAGTCATTTTTGTTATCTCTCTAGGTCAGTTCTTTAGTACCATGGGTGATTTTGTACCACCTAGTTGACAATTGACAAGTTCTGAAGACATTTTTGGTATTATAAATAGGGGTGAGATGTCCTGGCATTCAAAGAATAAAAACCAGAGATGGTGCTGAATATTCTACAAGGCACAAGAAAGCCCTCGGCAAAGTGCCAATAGTGCTGAGGTTGAAAAATCCTTCTCTAGGTTCTTCAGCATTGTGTTGGGCAAGTTGAAGACCTCTGAACTACTTAAGGCTGTTAATAAGCTCTATTGGTTAAGTAGATGTTAGTATATTGAACTAAAATGTAAACAGGAGTGAAATTTAAGAAGTTTGCAATGTGATATATGGAGGAGGGACACTTAGCAGTTAGCGTGCTTTCATTTTCTGTGCCACAGTGTATAGTCCCCCTCAGCCAGCTGATATTCACAGATGATTTCAAGATAGAGAAAATAACGCAAAGTGGTAGAGATGATATTGAAATCTGGGTCTGTTTAGACTTCAGACTATGTACTTTGGACCGTCTTGTTGCTATAGTCTGTTCTTAGATATTTTTATATATGGGTGGTTCTTGCATATGAACTGAAAAATTTTCTTGAAACTTATATTCTCTCATATTTAAATATATGTATTTAAATGTACAATTCAAGATTAACAGCTGTTCTGTTAAACAAGCTCACTACCAAATCTTAATGCTACACATATGTGGGAAAGAATATATAAAAATATTATAATAGAACTAAACATTAACAGTGCTTTTTAAAGATAAAAATGTTAAAATGGTTTCAAACAAGGAAATAAGAATAACATCAGGTTATTTCTGTGTGCTCTTCTGAGAACAACTGTGTCATAAGTGGGGAAGACATAAGAAGCTTCCAGATACTAACTTAAAATCACGTCTCTCTGCTTCGAGTTGAGCTGACTTCCCTGTATTTTGACAGCTGTGTTTCCTGACTCTAAAATCTCATTTTTTAAAAAATTTGATTCCTAAGCTCAATTCCTCTAATGCTAGAACCCTTCATGTTTGTATATATTGATTATAGGCCTTTTTCCTGAGTGGATTTACATGCTATAATCTTAGATGCTGCTTTGCTTTTGGCATGTTTGTTCTCATCATTTTCTATTCTTGTAAAGCTTATATTTCTGTCACAAGCAAAGTTTTTATATTTATATCTTCAGTGGCCTTTCCTTGGAATAACAATCCTTTATACTACTGTTATCCTGTAAATACTTTGGTATATCATGCACAAACACATTTTCTATTCATAATCTACTTGGACTACTTTGGCAATAGAATATTTACCAAAGATGACCACGTACTGTGTCACAGAAAGCATCATGATGATTCCAAAAAATAGAACTTCTATAAGCCCTAATATCTGATTATAATAATTCATTCAATCTCAAAATGAACAATTAAAAATTAGAAGAGATTAACCCCCTTAAAATTAAATTCTTGGACCAAAAATGAACTGAAAATTAAATTTTAAATTATATAAATATTAACAAAATGAGTAATTAATAAATATTAATAAATTTGAGTAATTAAATCAAATGTCAAATTATATAAATATTAATAATGAGTAACAATGGATACCAATGTCACATATCTAAAGCTTGCACTTAGACTAAAATGTATGGCTTTAAAAGCTTTTAATTAAACAAGGATGGAAAGCAAATCAGTTATCAGCTTAAGCAACTAGAAACATAAAAAATAATGTACCTAAAATAAATTTGGAGAACAAAATCAGTGAAAATAAAAGCTGAAATGAATGGAATCTAAAGTGAACAATTGAAAATTATTGGCTAAATCATAAAAATAGTGATTCTCGTGAAAGAGACAATATTGCTGAGCTCTGAATGCTGGTGTCCTCTCCAAATTCATTTGTTGAAAACTAATACCCAAGGTGGTAATATTAAAAGGACCTTTAGAAGGTGATTAGGTCATGAGGGCTCTGCCCTTGTGAATGGGATTAGTTCCCTTACGAAAGAGGTTTGAAGGAGGCTTCTGGTCCCTTCCACCATGTGAAGACACAGCAGAAAGTACCATATTTGAAGTAGAGTGTAAACACAAGACATGGAATCTGCTGGTGCATTGATCTTGGATTTCCAAGTTTACAAAACTATGAGGAATAAATTTCCATTGTTTATAAATTACCTAGTCTAATATGTTTTGTTATAGCAATCTGAGTAGACTAAAATAAATATGAACAGGCGTTTTACTAAAAATATACATTTAAATAGAAAGCTCACTACTGCTTAGGGGAATATGAATGCAAGCAATGAAGTATTTTTAATTCATTAGTTCAACAAAACTTAAAAATACCGATACATACTTTATGAAGGTATAAACAAAAGGCTTTCTTATACATTATCAGTTGGATATAGAGGGCTAGCAATGTTTGCTGCATCAGATAGGGTTTTTCCAAATAGAAATGCCTGTATCCTTTTGTCCATCAATTCTGCTTCTAGGTATCTGTCCTACTAAAATGAATGCTTAACTGTACAATCTGTATTGCCCTTAGATTTAGGTCAGAGGGACCCCTGCTCCTGGCCCTGTTCTTCAAAGGGCCAGTTGTAATTGCCTTTCCCTTTTGGGTAGAGAGTTGTTGCAGTCAAGAAACAAGTGATCCTGGAACCTGTGATTTCTTCCCCCATCCTGGATCACATTCCATCTACCTCGACTAAGAATTTCCTGCCAAATTATCCAAGTCAGCTTTCAGGTTGTGAATGGGCCTTTTCTTTAATTTGTCATCTCCCAGTACTACTAGGCCCAAGGAGTGATCAACTGGAGGCTGTCTGTGGAAAGAAAGTATTTGAAAAGATGCAGATGGAGTGAATTGTAGGGCTGGAGTGTCCACATGTGAGCACATGACCATGTGTGTTATAGGACTCTCCCAAGGGTAGAACAAGAAGTGGAGCAGGTGGTGGGCAAATGACCGGGGAGCAAGACATCTGAGATTAAAAATTTCAAGCTGCCTCTCCACATCATTTTGGGGATATATTTGTCAAAGCAGGAAGATAGAATCTATTTTATTTACTCTTTTTAAATTTGATTAATAACTTTAAGTATTTAGACATATGGTATGAGGTTCTCCATTTTCACTCTTTCCTCATGCCAGCAAATGTTAAAAATGCATCTGTATGCAGAGATACAGGCTTGAAGATATTTTTTGTAGCATTGTTTTAATTAATAAATCTAATTTGCCATAAAAGCCACAAAGATTAAACAAAACGTGAAAGATATAAATTATAGGATGTTATGCAGTCATTACAAATAATTTCGGTTTATATATGTTGACTTGTAAAGTCACACATCAATAAAAATGTTACAGAAACAATGATTAGTGTGAGTGCATTAATATAAGGGCAACATAAAAAGTCAACAAAAACTTGTACATGCTTCCATAAACAAAACTGTGAATGGCTTCATGCCAAAGCGATGATATTGGCTTCCCCATAAAAATGGCTTTGGGGTAAGGGAAAAGCCTTATATTTTATTACCTAAACCTCTATGTTTATCAAAATGTTGTAAATAGGAACTATTTTGTAATTTAAAAAATTTGTAAAATTTTTCTTTTAAGTATGACATTTTCATATACATGCAGTTTAGAAACATATACTGAAAAATTTAGTGTTAGTGCATTCTTTTCAAACAAGGAAGAGGGCTGCAGTATATTTCTGTTACCACCATGGTCTCTTAAGGTAAATACTGATTCTGGACTAAGAAACTAAGTATTATAGGTATCTTGGTTCTTAAAGTGTAGACTTGCAGAAATACTCCCTATACTGATTTTGAACAATCATAATTTATGCTGGATTTTACATGGGAATTATTTAACACCATTTTCTTCTGAATAACAGCAATAGAGGAAAATAATTTATTGAATTCGTAGTTGAAACACCAGTTTTCAATGTTATTTTTTTCTGGTGATTTACATCTTTTCTTTGCTCCTTATACCGCCCCTAGTCCCCAATATCAGCTGATGATTTTATTTGATTGATTTAAGAAGGTAATTAACTATCCAAAGGAGGCTTCAAAAGGTATTCTGTCAGCAAGTCCACAAATAGCAAAGGGCCTCTGGTCCTTTTCTTTTCCTGGAAATAGAAGAATATCCTTCATTCTACTTCAGATCAGTCCTTCCGCTGTGCTTGATTTTTGAGGCTAGTATAATATGATTTAAAAGTTTTCCATTGTTCCTCATTGTACTGGGGGAAATACTCATATCACACCCCCATAACCTAAAGACCCTGGATTATAGCTCCCTGACAACTTCTGTAATAGAATCTTTGTTCTCTCCCTTTCTCACTATGCCCAGGCTGAATTGACCTCATTTTGTTTCATTCTTACACACAACCTGTCTTAGGATCAGCACAAAACTATTCTTTTTGGTGGGAATCCTTCTCACATGGCTCTTCATCACTCTTGTCACGCTTACAATGTTGTATCTTCAAAGTTACTTCTGCCCATTCTTTTTTTACTAATTTGATATTTAGCATTCTTCTTAGTTTGTGCTTACATAATTATTTACATGTTCAGATGCTTATTTCATTCCCTAACCAGACTTAAGATCCATGTCTGTATCATTTATCACTGCCTACACAGTACCACACATAGTGCCTGACCCAAAGTAGGTGGTTAATAAGTATTCATTGACTGACGAATGTAAGATAATAAGACAGTTAATGGTATTCAGGAAATATACTGTACATATGTGAAAGATATCCACTGTCTTGCAGACACAATGCTTCATTAAAATCATCACTAAATGCCCTTTACAATTATTGTAGTCCTATTGACAAAACATAATCATTTGGAAAACATAAAGGAAAAAACAGTAAAAATTTTGGTGCCCATTGTAATGACTCAGTGAATTATTTCCAAAGCTGCTCTTGTTTTCTGGCTGTCTTAGATTATAAATGAGCAAGGAATACTCTGGACTGTAGCTTACTTCCTGTGGCCTTGTAAATGGGAACAAGATTGTAATGATATCTGTAAGGCTATTTCTTCTCTGTTCCTCTCCCAACTTTATCTCTCTCTCTCTAAATCTTTTTTTTCCCCCCTCCAAATCAGAGATAAGTCAGAGAAATACTTCTCATTTCTTATTTTGTTTATAACAATAGAGAATGTTCATAGGCCAAAAATTCTAATAGAATCGGTATTTGAGCAAATTCCTGCCTTAGTACATTTCATTCACACTGAGAATGGGAATAGTATGTTTATATTTATAGTGTTTTATGATGTGTTTTCTGTATTTGCTGACATGATTTACAACAGAGGATTTCAGTGATCAAAGAAATGGCAGAAAGAAAACACATTTGAAGATTTTTCTCAGACATAATTGGAGATTCATTAGCTATAAAAGATAAAAAGAGTAAATCCAGACCTAGACCTCACAGTCTTCATAAAAACTAACTCAAACTGGACGTGAGACCTAAATGTAAAATTCAAAATGATAAAACTCTTAAAAATAACATGGGGGAATATCTATGTGACTTTGGGTTTGGCAATTACTTTTTAGGTAAGATGCCAAAGTCATAAAAAGAATTGATATGCTGAGCTTCATTTAAAATTAAAAATGCTATAAGGGAATTTAGAAAGCCAAAGAATGGAAGAAAATATTTACAAAAGACTGTTATAAAGAATGCTTACCCAAATTACACAGTGAACTCAGAGCTCAACAATTAGAAAACAACCTGATTAAAAGATGGGCTGAAGACCTCACCAAAAATATACAGATGGCAAATAAGCATATGAAAAGATTCTTCACATCATATGTCATCAGGGAAAAGCAAATTAAAACATTGAGATACCACTACATATCTATTGAGTATGGCCCAAATTCAGAACATTGACAACCCAAGTACTGGTGAGGATGTGGATCAACAAGAATTCTTAATCATTGCTGGTGGAACACAGTATGATGCTAACACTTGGGAGACAGTTTGGTGTTTTCTTACAAAACTAAACGAACTCTTAACATATAATCCAGCAGTTTTTCTCCTTGGTATATACCCAAAAGTGTTGAAATATTATGCCACATAAATCCCTGCACATGGATGATTACAGAAGTTTTATTCACAGCTGACAAATGATGGCAATGACCAAGGAGTCCTTCAGTGGGTGAGTGGATAAGCTACAGTACATGTGGTTTACCAAAGCATGTAGACAGTGGAATACTGTTCAGTGCTAAAAACCAAAAGAAAAAAAAAAAAAAAACTGTCAAGCCATGTAAAGACATACAAGAAATTTAAATAGATATTACTTAGTGAAAGAAGCCAATTTGAAAAAGCTACAGTATTCCAGTTACATGACTTTCTGGAAAGCTCAAAACTATGGAAACAGTGAAAAGATCAGTAGCTGATGAGGGGTTAGAGGGAAGGAAGGGATAAATAAGCAAAGCACAGAGGATTTTTCGGGCAGTGGAAGTACTCTGAATGTTACTATAATGGCAGATGCATATCATACATTTGTCCAAACACAAAGAATGTACATTACCTACTGGAATTCACTTGGGGTGGCTGGCAAAATAACAGGGAAAGTTATAGATTAGTTTGAAACCTTTTGGAAGGCAGAAAGGTTTTATTGAGACAGGCTGGTTGAATTACATTAGCATAGGAAAGAGAGACAATAAGAGGCTTATCCAGTTAAGTCTGTTTACCCCACATACCTTTGTCTCTAACTTTTTACTCATGTAAACTTTGTGTTGGATGGTCCTCTGGGGAGATCAAAGGGGAATTACCCATTAATAGTGTTTATTCTGGGCCCCTGGAACATAAAACTTTTTTCATTCATAAAGCCACTCTTTTAACAATGTTAATTATTTACAAGCCTGTTAACTTAGAATCTCTGTTACAAAATCTTTACTGAATAAATATGTGGAGGGACAGGGGGTCTTGGTCAATGGGCTGCAGTTCACCCTCAGAAAGCAGCTGATGACCATGCCTAGACCGCTAGAATCACTAAAATAGGTATGAGAGTGCATTTATTCATTCCTCATTGAGTCAGGGTCTGCAGGACAGACATGGGCATGTGTTAATCAGCATCTCAGGTGGTGACCCCTTGGTGATTGACTCAGGTCACAGTCACCAAGAATAACTTCTAGTGTAGACTTTGGACTTTGGATGATAATGATAATCTGTCAATGTAGGTTCATCAATTGCAATAAATATGCCACTCTAGTAGAAGATATTAATAACAGGATACTATGCATATCTGGGGCTGGGAATATATATGGTATCTCTCTACCTTCCTTTCAATTTTGCTGTGAACCTAAAAGTGCTATAAAATAAGTGTTGAAAAAGGATAAAGACAAGAGAATGGTTTATGAAGATTCCAAGTCTTTAGACATGAAAGTTATATTTACGGAGATGAGGGATAAAGAGACCATCTCCCATGCATTTTTAATAATGTAATAATATAATGTGGTTGTCTTGATCAAAATTTTTACTGTGAGATTTGTTTTATAGAAAAAATTTAAAAACAAAACCATTTTAATAAAATTTGAAATGTTTCTAAGGAGTGTTAGAATTAGGTTTTAGATTTAGCTAAATGCGAGAGAAAACTGAAAAGCAGTCTACTCATATTATGGCAGGAGGCTTCAATCACAAGAACTCTGTTCCTCTCATTATTGTAGTTTTATTGTCAGGAATTGTCACTGACATACCAAGTTTTCTATGTTACTTCAGCATCTGCTGGCTTACAGGAAACATCATGGTTTGCCTTTCTTGCCAGTAGACTCAACCTATCAAATTTAGAACTAGTAAAGGAGAAAATTTTAAATATCACAAGGGTCTTCCCTTCCTCAATAATGTTTTCAGAACTTACAAAATCAAATTTTCATTTATGTTTATATTACACAATATAATGATGTGAGACATAGTTATTCTGTTATAGAATGTGTTTTTATAATGTATCAGCTATGGTTGAATTCAGGGTGTCAAAGATCTGTTTTTCTCAGGTGACTCTGATTATATTATTGGAATTTCTTCCATTTCTCTTCACTTAGTCTCTAATCTTTGGCCAACTGTGTAAGTATTTGAAGACCAAGATACCAAGGAAAGTTTAATACAAAACAGTACATCATACTCTATGTAAAGCCATGTTCTGATTGACAATGCCAATGAATTTCTTTGCAGCTCCTCTACATAAACTTGGTTTTTGTTTCTGGAATTATTGGGCTATTGTCAGACTCATATTTAGCTAAGGTGACTGTATTAGTCAATAATCTTCCAAGAAACAGAGCAAATGTGACGTATGTAGAGGGAGGAAGATTTTTCTAAGACTTGGCTCCATGTGATTATGGTGTCCAAGTAGTCCCACATCTGTCTTCTGAAATTGCAGATGAGGAAAACCCATAGTGTAATTCAACCCCACTCTGAAGGCCTGAGAACCAGAGGAACAAATGGTATAAATTTTGTTCTGACTGCAAAGGCCCAAGAACCAGGAGAAATTGTGCTTGAGGGCAAAAGAAGGATGTTCCAGGTTAAGGAGAACAAATTCACCCTTCCTAAAGCTTTTTGTTCTATTTATGCCTTCAAGGGATTGGATAATGCCTGCCCACATTAGTGACGGTGATCTTCTTGAGTTCAAATTGCACAAAGATTGGGGACAAAGTTAAGATAAATGTAAGAAATTCCAATAATGTAATCAGAGTCACTTGAGAAAAATAGATCTTTGACACCTTGAATTCAACCATAGCTTATAGATTATAAAAACACATTCTTTAACAGAATGACCATGTCTAGCATCAATTCATTGTATTTTCTGCAATAAAACATAAATGAAAATTTACTTTTAGAAGTTGTGAGAAGAAATATTGAGGAAGGGCAGACCCTTTCAGTATTTTAAAATTTCTCCTTCATTAGTTTTAAATTCTTGATACGTTGTGTCTACTGACAAGAAAGACAAACTATAATGTTTTCTGCAAGCCAGTTGTTGAAGTAACATAGAAAAATTGATATGTCAGTGATAATTCCTGAAAACAAAGCTCCAGTAATGAGAACTGAGTTCTTGTGATTGAAGCCTCCTGCCATTTCTGCTAATTCTGTCTCAGTAGACTGCTTTTGAGTTTTCTCTCGACATTTAGCTAAATATAAAACCTAAATTCTAACACTCCCTAGAAGTAAAGCATTTCAAATTTTATTAAAATGATTTTATTTTTAAATTTTTTCCACAAAGCAAATCTCAAATGACACTTAACTTTGATCAAGACAACCACATGATATCATTACTAAAAGCCCATTGGGAGATGGAGGTTCCCCTTATCCCTTGTCTCCATAAATGTAGTTTTGGTGTTGTTGAAAGTGGGAAAACTTGTCTTCCACTTGACAGTCACACTTATTTTTACTTCCAACATTAAGAACTTATTTGGGGCTCCACCATTTGTATTTCTGACTTTCATTCCCCCACAGACACACCCAGAAATAATGTTTTACCAGCTATCTGTGTGTTTCTTGGCTAAGTCAAGTTGACACATAAAGTTAACCACCATAGTGACCACCATATGCTCAACTTTGTCCTAAAAGTTTTAGTTGTTACATCTTTTCTGGCAGTATCTCTAGTTAGTGCTTTGTAAAATTCTCTAAATTATCCTGGTTTAGATAAAATATATAATTGCTCTACTGATAGCTGCACAGTTGAATAGGGAATCCCTTGTTGAGTTATGTTCTTCCAAAACGTACTTATCCCTCATGTTGTTTCCTCTAAAATGCCTTAAAAAATCTCTTAACTATTTTTCCTTTTGTCAGTGGCTGGGACCAGACCAACTGATGTTAGAATTCCTTAAGCTTCAGAATTGAATTGGAAAGGTCTAAGCCAGGAAAATTAGTGAGATTAAAAAATGAAGAAAGTAGAGATAAAACTATGCAGGAAAGCTAAGATATAAAGACAATACAAAATCAAAAGTGTGACTGAAGTTAGAGTCAATAGTCCAGATTTTGTTCCTAGAGATGAAAACAAATGCAAAAGTGATAAAGATATTTTTTTTGCCACAAGAACGCTGTTTGAGGTCTCTTTTTAAATGACCCTTAAAATTTGTCACTCAAGGCCCCATTTTTTACTTAAAAATCAGAGCATGTTTATCCTTTAGTTTTTCCTTAGGGACTCAGTCTGTCACCTAGGCTGGAGTACAGTGTTATTAAATTACCATAGTTCCGTGTAACTCAAATTCCTAGGCTCAAGTGATCCTCTTGCTTCAGCCTCCTGAGTAGGTAGAACTATAGGCTTGAGCCATTACACCTAACTAAGTTTTTTGAGATTATTTTTTTTGTAGTGATACCAGGCTGGTCTCAAACTCCTGGCCATAAGTGATTTTCCTGCCCTGACTTCCCAAAGTGCTGGGATTATAGACTCAAGCCACTACATCTGGCCTCTGGCCTCTGGTGTTTGTCTTATAGGTACCATCTCCCTGGTACTTTGAATCTTCCTTAAAAGACTTACAAATCTTCTGTTATTGTAAAACTTTCTTAGTGGATATCATTTTCCAAAGTCTTCTTTATGTTTATTCAACTTATAATTTAGTTTATCCCTTATATTACATAGTTTGGTTATCCTTAGGCAAAGAAAACAGTTATCAGAACTAGAAGTAAAGGCTACTATCTTATAGAACTCTTAGTCATTTTGGTATTGTGAAACAATAGTGGTGATCATCTGTCTATGTCTAGCGACCTATGCTTCGCTTAAATCCTCCATATTATATGTATTTTAAATTTAACTTTTAAGTTCAAGGCTAAATGTGAAGGTTTGTTATATATGTAAAGTGTGTCATAGGGGTTTGTTTTACAGATTACTTTACTACTTAGGTATTGAGCTAGCACCCAAAAGTTATTTTTCCAGATCCTCTCCCTCTTCCCACCCTTAACCATTGGATAGACCCCAGGGTCTGTTGTTCACCTCTCGGTGTCCATGTGTTCTCATCATTTAGCTTCCACTTATAAGTGAGAAATGTGGTATTTGGTTTTCTGTTCCTATGTTAGTTTGCTAAGAGTACTGCCCTTCAGCTCCATCCATGTTCCTGCAAAGGACACGATCTTCTTTTTTATGGCTTTGTAGTATTCCATGGCAGATATGAACCACATTTTCTTTATTTAGTCTACTATTGATGGGTATTTAGGTTGATTCCATGTCTTTGCTATTGTGAATAGTGCTTCAGTGAACAAAGATATACATCTGTCTTTATAATAGAATGATTTATATTTCTTTGAGTATACTGAGTAACTGGATTGCAGGGTCAAATATTATTTCTGTTTTTATGTCTTTAAACCTAAATGGTTGAACTAATTTATACTCTCACGAATACTGCATAAGGATTCCTTTTTCTCCAGAACTTTGCCAGTGTCTGTTTGTTTTTGACTTTTTAAGAATAGCCATTTGGACTGGTGTGAGATTGTATCTCATTGCGGTTTTGATGTTGAGCTTATTTTCATATGCTTGTTGGTCGCATGTAGGACTTCTTTTGAAAAGTGCCTGTTCATGTTGAGGTTGTTTTTTTCTTGTAAATTTAATTTCCTTGTAGATGCTAGTATTAGACATTTGTCAAATGCAGTTTGCAAAACTTTTCTTCCATTCTATAGATTGTCTGTTTACTTTGTTAATGGTTTTCTTGGATGTGCAGACGCTCTTTAATTAGATTGCATTTGCCAGTTTTTGCTTTGCTCATTCCTATGTCCAGAATAGTGTTGCAGGAATTAAGTATTTGTTTTAAGCAGATAGATAGGAAAAGGGGTCCTTGGGAAGTTTTCATTATTTAAAGCATATCCAGAAAAGATTTTTTTTTTTTTTTTTTAAATTTTGGAGACGATGTCTCACTCTGTTGCCCAAGCTGGAGTGCAGTGGTGCAGATCTCGTCGGCTCACTGCAACCTCCACCTCCCAAGTTCGCGTGATTCTCCTGCCTCAGCCTCTGGAGTAGCTGGGACTACAGGCGTGTGCTACCGTGCTTGGCTAACATTTTTGGTATTTTTTAGTAGAGATGGCATTTCACTATGTTAAACCCCATCTCTACTGGTCTTGAACTCCTCACCTTATGATCTGCCTGCCTCTGAGCCTCCCAAGGTGCTGGGATTACAGGTGTGAGCCACCACACCCGACCCTGGAAAAGATTTTTGTAAAGCCTGCCCCTTAGAGCCAGACTGGCAAACCTTTGATATGCAAGTGCTGGCCATTAGAAACTGGGTTCATCCAAACATGGCAGTTCCCACCCTCTTCATCTTGCCCTTGCCCCACATGTCTGGTTTCATGGTCGCCCCCACATATCCCCACATGTGTAGAATATCTCGGAGCCCTGCATTTGCATATTAAAAGGCTAGGGTGGGAGGGTCAGTTTTTCTCGGGCAACGTGAATTACATGCCTAGTCAAGCAAATCCCCTGAACCCTACGCAAATCAGACACCATCTCCTCATTCCATCTGCCTTCTCCTATCTTTCTGGGCTATTTAACTCTCCGCTCTTTAAAACCACCCCACATGTGTCCATCTCATTTTATCTAAACCGTCATGAGACCGAGAACCCTGATTTTAACTCCACTCAATGGAAACGCGTCAATAGTATTGCCTAGGTTTTCCTCTAGGGTTTTCATATTGTTGGTTTTGGGTTTTACACTTAAGTTTTTAATCCATCTTGAGTTAATTTTTGTACATGGTGTAAGGAAGGGGTCCAGTTTCAATCTTCTACACATGGCTAGCCTGTTAGCCCAGCACCATTTATTGAATAGGAAATCCTTTTCCCATTGCTTGTTTTTGTTGGAGCTGTCGAAGATTAGATGGTCATAGATGTGCATCCTTATTTCTGGGTTTACTTCTCTGTTCCATTGGTCTCTATGTCTGTTTTTTGTAACACTATCATGTTTTTGTTACTGTAGCCCTGTGGTGTATTTTGAAGTCAGGTAGAATGATGTTTCCAGCTTTGTTGTTTTTGCTCAGGATTGCCTTCACTATTTAGCTCTTATTTTGGTTCCATGTTAATTTTTAAATAGTTTTCTTTAGTTTCGTGAAGAATATCAATGGGAGATTGATAGGAATAGCATTGAATCTATAAATTGCTTTGGACAGTATGGCCATTTTAATGATACTGATTCTTCCTGTTCATGAACATGAAATGTTTTTGCATTTGTGTCATCTTTAACTTCTTTAAGCAGTATTTTGTAGTTCTCCTTGTAGAAAATTTTCACGTCCCTGTTTAGCTGTATTCCTAGATATTTTGTTTTATATGGCTGTTATAAATGGGATTGTTTTCCTGATTCAGCTCTCAGCTTGACTGCTGTTGATACATAGGAATGCTAGTGATTTTTATATATTGATTTTTTATTCTGAGACTTTGCTAAAGTTGGTTATCAGCTTTAAAAGCTTTGGGAAGAGATTATGGGGTTTTCTAGATAAAGAATCATGTCACCTGCAAACACAAGATAGTTTGACTTTCACTTTTCCTATATGGTTGCCATTTACCTTTTTCTCTTGCCTGATAGCCGTCACCAGAACTTCCAATATTATTAATATATTGAATAGGAATGGTTAAAGTGCATATCCTTGTCTTTTGCCTGTTTTCAAGGGGAATGTTTCTAGCTTTTGCTCATTCAGTATGATGCTGGCTGTGGATTTGTCATAAATGGATCTTACTATTTTGTAGTATGTTCCTTCAATACCTAGTTTATTGAAAATTTTTAACATGAGGTGGTGTTGAATTTTATCAAAAGCCTCTTCTGCATCTTTTGAGATGATCATGTGGTTTTTGTTTGTAGTCTTCTTTACCTGATGAATCATCTTTATTGATTCGTATATGTTGAAACAACCTTGCATCTCAGAGAAAAAGCCTACGTGTTCATGGGGATAAGCTTTTTGATGTGCTGCTGGATCCAGTTTGCCAGTAGTTTGTTGAGGATTTTTGCACTGATGTACATCAAGGATATTGGTCCAAAGTTTTTCATTGTTGTTTGTCTCTGCCAGATTTTGGCATCAGGATAATGTTGGCTTCATAAAATGAGTTTGGAAAGAATCTGTACTCTTCATCTTTTTGGAATAGTTTCAGGAAGAATGATACCACCTCTTCTTTGCACCTCTGGTAGAATTCAGCTGTGAATCTGGTCCTGAGCTTTGTTTGCATCATTATATTTTTAATACTATTTGTTCTTTTGGTCACCTTTAGGCCCAGGGACTTGCACATAGAAAAAGATATGAAAAATTCCTGCCAGCCGTAACTAAAATACATTCCTAGGCTTTCATAATTATTCCCCAATATTTCCGCTTTCTTCCTTCATTGCTCCTTCTAGCTCTAGCTTGCTTCTCTCTCCTACTTTCCTTCCTCTCTACCTTTCTACTTTCTTAATTTCTTTTTGGTAGATTGAATATTTTTCTTTGTTCATCCTAATGCCAGTTATAAATAATGCTTTTATCCTATAAAACAAGGTCAAAGTTGGCTGGGCATGGTGGCTTATGCACATTGGGAGGCCAAAGTGGGCAGATGCCAATACTAGAGTGAAATTACAATGGCATGATCTCGACTCACTGTAACCTCTGCCTCCTGAGTTCATGCAATTCTCCTGCCTCAGCCTCCCAAGTAGCTAAGATTACAGGGACCCACCATCACAATGAGCTAATTTTTCTTTAATCTTTAGTAGAGATGGGGTTTTGCCATGCTGGTCAGCCTAGTCGTGAGCTCCTGACCTCAGGTGATCCACCTCGGCCTCCCAAAGTGATGGGTTACAGACATGAGCCACCGTGTCCTGCCTAAAAGTTAACTTTAATAAATAAAAATTTTAAGTTGTATATACTTAACATGTAAGTAAGAATATGGTGTTTTCTACCTTCTTTGGTCCCAGACGATTTAAAAGTAAAATGACTTTGCCCCATTATAATTTGTTTGTATATGGGGTCATGGAATATACAAATAAAATCTCTCAGTTAAGGGAGAAAATACAAGAAAATATAAATGTAGAATAGTTAATATCTTTGTAAATTGTAAGTTGATTCAATTTTACATACTTAATAGATGTTTCAAAATATATACACATTGTGGGATGGCTAAATAAAGCTAATTAACATAAGCATTACCTCACACATTTTTTTGTGTGTGGTGAGAATGCTTAAAATTTCTCTTAGCAATTTTCAAGAATACAGTAGATTGTTATTAGCTACATTCACTATGTTGTACAATACATCATTTGAACTTATTCCTCCTAATTAAAATTTTGTAGTTTTTGGTCAAGATTCCCACAGCCTACCCACTCCTAGGCCCTGGCAACCATGATTTGACTCTTTGCTTCTGTGAGTCCAAATTTTTTAGTTTAACTGTTTATAGCTATGTCTCACTGGCTTAAAATATCAACTTTCTAATTCAAATTCTAAACCCTGATTCTACCAAATTTCAATGATGATATGGTTCAATAGAGCATGTTGAGCTGAGTAAATGGTTTCCAAGGTGTGTTACAAGTAAACTTTATGGAATGTTAAATTTCTACTCTTTCCGTATCTTATTTCTATACTAAACTTACAACAATTTATTTCTACAGGGATTAATTGAATATACAAATAAAAGTTAACAGTTAAGGAGCAAATACAAGAATATCTAAATTTGAAATAGTAAATATCCTTGTCAATTGAAATTTGATTAAATTGCCACAGAAACTCATGGAACATCTTTGGTAATTTACACATATGCTATACTTTAAAATCATTTGGAGGCCAAGTCATTTTGCTTTTAAATGATTTGGGGCCAGAAAGAAAGTAGAAAATAACAGATTCTCAAAACTGGGTTTGATGGTTTGATAGCTTCAAATTGTACCAGGCTTGTGTCATGGAAGTGATGCATTTCTATCGTGGATACAAAGATCTTATTTTACAATTTATTAAAGAAATAGCTCAATCTTTCTATCTTGTGATACTGCATATTTACTAGTTAGCACAGCACAGAAATGAAATAAGTTAACAAATAAGGAAAAGTTTGTATTTAGTGACTCTGTAGTGTTTTGGCAAATGCCAGTTTGGTTGTCTTGATAATAGGAGAAATTGTGGTTGAAGCCCTGGTTGAATAACGTAGTCAACCGAGGGATGCTGCGAATTCTTGGAAAGAAAGACTTATTTACATAAACAGGTATATTTTACTCATTTTTTTTTGAAGATTGGCATACTTCCTACATATGTAAGCTTAAGTGCTCAAAGTTTAGTTTCAGTAAGTCATTAAATAATGCAACATTCTCTCTCTTATTTGAGATTATAGGTAATAATTATTGGGAGATTATTATTGAGTTGAAAAGAATCTTCAAAAGTCATCTAAAATCTTTTAGACTTTCACTTTTTATTTAAGCCAAAGAAAAACTCCTGAAGAGGAGTTTTCTCTCTCCTAATAACTTACATATTAATTCAAAGTGTTTCTATCTAACCCCTTGCTATATCCTTTACAGCAGGCGTCCCCCAACTTTTTACACAGGGGCCAGTTCACTGTCCCTCAGACCGTTGGAGGGCCGCCACATACTGTGCTCCTCTCACTGGCCACCAATGAAAGAGGTGCCCCTTCCTGAAGTGCGGTGGGGGGCCGGATAAATGGCCTCAGGGGGCCGCAGTTTGGGGACGCCTGCTTTACAGGATTATAATATAGAACATGTAGGTGAATTTTCAGAACAGTGTTTCTTGTGTTAATTATATACAAAGAAATTGTTTAAGGCAAATTTTTCAGTAAGAACTTCACAAAAGGAAGTGGCAAATTTAGTTTGCAGTTACACTCATTTACTGAGTACAGCTAGGGCAGTATCTTTTTTTTCTTTTTGAGACGGAGGTTTGCTCTTATTGCCCAGGCTGCAGTGCAATGGCACAATCTCAGTTTACGGCGACCTCTGCCTCCCAGGTTCAGGTGATTCTCCTGCCTTAGCTTCCCAACCAGCTGGGATTACAGGTATGAACCACCATGCCTTGCTAATTTTGTATTTTCAGTAGAGACAGAGTTTGTCCATTTTGATCAATCTGGTCTCAAATTCCCGACCTCAAATGATCTGCCAGCCTCAGCCTCCCAAAGTGCCGGGATTACAGGCATGAACCACTGAGCCTGGCTGCTAGGGGAATAATTTCAACTGGTCATCAGTTTGGAGTGCTCAAGGGCTGCTCTTCATTTTAATAATCTTCAGAATTAATATTTTTTCCCTCGATGCTCATAAAATTCTTTTTAATAGAAGTTGGATAGAAATGTCTTATTTTGAATATTAATTACTATATTAAGATACCAAATATGTACTTCACGTAAAGATTTTATTACTATTATTATTGTATATTTTGTTGTAATTGAAGTAAAAGATAATTTTGTCATATTTTGGTAAAACCACATGATGAAATTAAAGTTCATTGGCTAATTCTGTAAAAAAAGAAAAAATTATGGAATAGTGTCAGACTCTAAAAAAAAGACAATTGGGTATCAAGTACTGTAGAAAAAAGGGATATTAAAATTTATAAACTGAAAGTAGTGCTTACTGAAAAAGAGTCATTAGAACATATGAGAAGATAGGTTCTTTTCATTGTGTAAATAATTTGACTTCATTTAAATTTTATGATTATTAAATATGGAACAGGATCATCAAAGTCAAGTTTTAGATAAAAGAACCATATTTATAACTTTTAAATGAGTATTTGTTATATAATAATTATCAGCTAAGTGAGACTTTCACATATGCTGAGTTTATGTTAATTTATTTGTAGAAAAATGGGGTACATATCATCCTAAATTTACACATCTGCTACTGAGAATTTATTACATGAATTGTTAGCAAGATGAACTTTATATCTGAATTTTATGAGCCAGTGGTTTTGTAGCAGAGTCACAGGATATTACAATTTTCACTCTGAATGCTAGAGTAACAGTGAATTATGCTGTGTTAATACAAATTTTTCATCTCTATTAGATTATTAGTTTCAGTAACTTTATTTCAATAACATAAATTGCATTGGTAAAATACATATGTTTAATGCTTTTGTGTAAATGCATGTTCATAATTTTTATTAATTGGGATTTTTTTTTTTTTTGAGACAGAGTGTCGCTTTTGTTACCCAGGCTGGAGTGCAATGGCACGATCTCGGCTCACCGCAACCTCCGCCTCCTGGGTTCAAGCAATTCTCCTGCCTCAGCCTCCTGAGTAGCTGGGACTACAGGCACACGCCACCATGCCCAGCTAATTTTTTTTTGTATTTTTAGTAGAGATGGAGTTTCACCACGTTGACCAGGATGGTCTCGATCTCTCGACCTCGTGATCCACCCGCCTCGGCCTCCCAAAGTGCTGAGATTACAGGCTTGAGCCACCGCGCCCGACTTAATTGGGATTTTAAAAGTGGTGAAACAAAATGCTTGGTTTATTATAGAGAACATATTTAAAGATAGTAAGCAAGCAGTTGGGGTAATTAAAAAAAAACCCAACTGCGTTGAGATCCTTTAGTAAAGAAAATAATGCTGTATAGTACATTGTTATAAAAAGATCTAAAGAGAAAGAAAAATGGAATTTACTAGCAATTGTTCTATTAAAATAGTTAAGACATAGTTCAGGCTGCAGGTAGGATAAGTATGTAATGGACAAATGTTGATTTGGGAAAGTGATAATTTATATGTTGAGAGAACAGTCAAATCCTAAATTAATTATGAATTCACTGACTTCAGCATTTACTCACCTTATTAATTTCTTAGATCTGTCTTAAAGTTTTACAAGCAGAATGGCTTAAAACAACAGAAACTTATTTTCTCACAGTTCTGTTCTAAAAACTAGAAGTTCAATATCAAGAGGTAAATTGGATGGATTCCTTCTGAGTACTCTCAGTGAGAACATGTCTTATGCCTTTCTTCTGGCTTCGGGTGATGGCTGGCAATTTTTGATGTTCCATTGTTCAGAGATGCAACATTCCAGTCTCTGCCTGTATCTCCACATGGCATTCTTTGTGCCACTACACAAACAGCTGAACATGACTAGGAAATACACCTATTTCATTCAGTTGGACTCTTCTGAATTCATGGCTAAATGTGTAAACGTCCTTAATCCTGCCCAAATACCCTACCACTTTTTCCTAATCATTCCACTTACTACTATTTTAGACAATTTGTTCATCCCTTTCTCCTCATACCTCCAACTCTGCTTCTCCCAATTTACTCCCAGTTAATAGCTTTATTATTTTATGGAGAAAACAAAAGCAAGAAAAGAACTTCCATCTTCTATTTCTAAAGCTACGTGCATTCACATACACTTACACTCCCAAATTCCGCCTTGAGTCTTTTCACTGTGAATGAGCTACATTCTCATCTGTGGCTCATCCCTTTTCTATGCACTGGTGCCAATCTGCTCTTGCCTACACTGCTCCCACAGCTCTCCCTTCTCTCCTTTCACCTTTAATTTTTCCTACTCCGCTGGATTATTTCCAGTGACATATTTACAAGTCATGCTAACACCCACCTAAACCGCATGCCTTCGTTCATCTCATGTTTCACTCCATCTACTTGTCTCCTTTATTAGATCCAATGTAAAGTAAAACCACTCTGAAGAGTTGCCTGTACTTGCTGTCTCTACTTACTCTCCTCCTATTTTCTTTTGAGCCTACTCTTAGGATTTCATCTCAGCCATTCCACTAAAACTGCTCTTGTCAGGTTTATCAATGTCCTCCATGTTACCAAATCTTGTAATCATTTCTCAGTACTTAGATTACTTATTAGCACAATTGGACTCATTTGATCACATCTTTCATTACTTGGGTTCCAGGATACAGTCTTTTTGTTTACCTCTTATCTCTTAGGCTTTGTTTTAATTCTCTATTGCTCTTTCATTGCTCTATTATTTTTACAGTGCTTCAAAAACTGCCATGTGCTGATTAGTCCACTGTATGCAACTTATATCTAGCAGCTGTTCTGGCCAGAAATCTTAGTGTCATCTTTGTCTTTTTTTCTTTTTCTGATACCCTAGAAAATACTTTCTTGTCTACCTTTTAAATATATCTGAAATATATTGTGGTACATGTCACTATTACCATTTGCCTAGATTATTGAAATAGCTACCAACTGGTCTTGTGACTACTTTTGCATAAAGAGAGAATTTTCCAAAATTTAAGACCAATAATTTTCCATCTGCTTCTATTTACTTGAATAAAATACAAAGATTTTTACTATGACCTTCAATGTCCTACATAATCTGAAATGTATGTGACAGAAACAAAATGTGTAAAATTGATTAGATGGTAAAAGTTAGTGAGTACATTCTTAATTTTCAGACATTGAAAACTTTATAGGATATTTTACACTTTTTTGTAGTCCATTCAAAATGCTAAAGAAATTTAAAAAATATCTTGTATAAATGTGAGAATTTTTGCCTTTAGACAAGTATCTTGGTCTTCTATGCATTTTTATTTATGATAGGAAAAACAATTGAATAAATTCACTACAAAAATGATTACATTTACTTTTAATATTTAAATTTTATTAATTTTAAATTGATTTTAAACATATATATGTTAAAATCTTTCAACATTGGAAAGAAATGGAGATCTAAAATTTGCCTGACAAATAGTTCAAAATAATTGGTTTAAGGCAGTTCAGTGAACCACAGTAGAACACAGACAGATAACTCAGTGATACCAGAAAAATTCTACATGATCAAAATGAGGAGTTCAACAAAGAGACAGAAATCATAAAAAGACCCAAACAGAAATTGTGGCGTTGAAGAATACAATGAGTAAAATTTAAAAAGTGTAGTAGAGAGCATCAACATTAGATTTAATCAAGCAGCATAAAAAACCTGAATTTTAAGAAAGGAAGGGCATTTGAATACATGTAGTTAGTGGAAAAGTTTAGAAAAGAAGAATGCAAATACACATTTCATTTCTATTTTAAAACGTGCAATTAAATAATAGTTGACTATAGTCACCCTGTTGTTATATCAAATAGTATGTCTTATTTATTCTTCGATAGTTTGCACCATTAATCATCCCAACATCCTCCTCAGCTCCCCACTACCCTTGCAAGCCTCTGGTTACCATCCTTCTATTCTCTATGTCCCTCAGTTAATCGTTTTGATTTTTAGATCCCACAAATAAGAACATGCAATGTTTGTTGTTTTTTTTTGTTTGTTTTTTTGCTTTTGTGGTTGGCTTATATTACTTAACATATAACAGTTTTATCTATGTTGTTGAATATGACTGGATTTCATTCTTTCTTGTAGCTGAATAGTACTCCATTGTATATATGTACTGCATTTTCTTTATCCATTCTAAATGATTGACAGACACTTAGGTTGCTTTCAATCTTAGCGATTGTGAAAAGTGTTGCAACAAATAGGAACTGCAGATCTCTCTTCAATATAGTGATTTCCTTTCTTTTGGGCGTATACCCAGCAGTAAGATAGCTGGGTCACATGGTAGCTTAATTTTTAGATTTTTTTTTTTTTTTTTTTTTTTAGGAATCTTCAAACTGTTCTTCAACATGGTTGTACTAATTTACATTCCCACAAACAGTCTATGAGGGTTTCCTTTTCTCCACATCTTCACCAGCATTTGCTATTGCCTGTCTTTGGATATGAGCCATTGTAACTGGGGTGAGATGAAACCTTATTGTAGTTTTGATTTGCATTTACTTGATGATCAGTAGTGTTTAGCGGTTTTTGATATGCCTGATTGGTATTTGTACATCTTTTTTTAAGAAATGTGTATTCAAATCTTTTGCTCATCTTTTTATTGGATTATTAGAGGTTTTCCTATTGAGTTTTTTGAGCTCCTTATATATTGTGGTTATTAATTTCTTGTTAGTAGGTAGTTTGCAAATATTTTTTCACATTCTATGGATTGTCTCTTCACTTTGTTGATTATTTTTAATTTAACGTGGTTTCATTTGTCCATTTTTGCTTTGGTTGCCTGAGCTTGTGAGGTGGTAAGAAGTTTTTGTCCTCAACAATGTCCTGGAAAGTTTCCCCGATATTTTCTTGTAGTATTTTTGTGGTTTGAGATCTTTAGATTTAAGTCTTTAATCTATTTCAACTTGATTTTTGTATATGGCAAGGGATAGGGGTCTAGTTTCATTCTTCTGCATATGGATCTCCAGTTTTCCCAGCACCATTTATTAAAGTGAATGTCTTTTCCCAAGTGTGTGTTCTTGGCACCCATGTCAAAAATGAGTTCACTGTAGGTATACGAATTTGTTTTGGGGTTCTCTTTCCTTTTCAGTTGGTGAATGTGTATATGATTATGGGAGTTTTGGGGTGATACAGCTCTGTGGAATAATCTGAAGTCATGTATGTGATTCCTCCAGTTTTTTTTTTTTTTTTCTTACAATAGCTTTGGTTATTCTGGGTCTTTTTTGGTTCCATATAAACTTTAAGGTTATTTTTTCTACTTCTTTGAAGAACGTCATTGGTATTTTGATAGAGATTGCATTGAATCTGTAGATTGCTTTGGGTAACATGGACATTTTGACAATGTGAATTCCAATCCATGAACATTGAATATTTCTTTCCTCAGTGTGTTGCAGTTTTCATTATAGAGATCTATTATTTCTTTGAATAAGTTAATTCCTAGGTATTTCATTTTATGTGTGGTTCTTATAAATAAGATTACTTTTTATTTTTCAGATGGTTCATTGTTGGTGTATAGAAATGCTACTAATTTTTGCGTGTCTATATTGTATTCTGCAACTATACTAAATTTATCATTTCTCTTAGTGTTTTTGGTGAAGTCTTTAGTTTCTCCCAAATCTAAGGTCATATCATCTGCAGACAAGTACAATTTGACTTCTTTCCAATTTGGATACCTTTTTTTCTTGTCTGAATGCTCTAGCTAGAATTTCCAGTTTTATGTTGAATAACAGTGGTGAAAATAAGCATCCTTGTTGTCTTTCAGATCTTCCCAACTAGATCAGTATGATGCTAGCCATGGGTATATATGATAATAGCTGTGGGTCTGTCATATGTGGCTTTTATTATATTGAGGTGTGTTTCTTATTGTTGATAGTGTTTTTGAAGTTTTCCATTTTGTTCACTTGTTAATTATTGTGAGAGTATTGTTGAAATTTTGAATTATAATTGTTGATTTGTCAACTTAGTTTACTTATGTCGGTTTTTGTTTTATACATTATAAAGTTCTGTTATTGGCTGCATACACAGTAAAGATTTTTATGTCCTTAATTGCTATGAAATGCCTTTCTTTGTCTTTGGAAGTATTATTTGCTCTAAAATCTACCTTTTCTGGTACTAACTGTATTTGTTTGCTTGGGTTGTTATAACAAAATATCACAGACTGGTATTAAACAAAAAAATTTGTTTGAATGATAAATTTGTTTGTTGGTTTTAACAATAAATTTAGTTTCTTACAATCCTGGAGGCTAAAAATCCAAGGTAAAGTTGTCAGTAGTGTTGATTTTTCTTGAGGACTCTCTCCTTGGCTTGCAGATGGCCACCTGCATGCTGTCTCTTCATATGATTTTCACTCTGTACACATGTACCCTTGGGGTCTCTCTGGATGTCCTAATCTCTCTTCATAAGGACACCAGTCAGATTGAATTAGGCCCTACACTAATGGCTTCAATTTAACTTAATTATCTATTTAAAGGCACTATTTCCAAATATAGTCACATTCTGAGATACTAGGGATTAGGAGTTAACATATGAAATTGGCTTGGGTGGTAACAAATACATATATATGTTATATAGATATATATGATATGTTGATATATATATAAATATATATCATATATTTATGTATATATCATAGCATATATATTTGTTATGTCATATGTATGATATAGACATATATGATATATATTTACATAAATAACATCAAGGTTGACATATTCTTAAACTAGCTACAATAAATAAAGTGGAATTCAGGAGGAACTCAGAGGAATGGGGCTAATCAAAAGTCAACATGACAGATTAGACATGTATATTTATGTAAATATATATTATATATCTCTTCCTTTTATATTAACTTATACATTTAATTGTTTTAAATATATACTTAAATATTTATAAGTGCATTGTTTACATGAGTGTATATATAAGTATATGAATTTATATGTCTTCCTTTTATATTTACTTGTTTATATTTTTTTCTTCTTTCCTCACTGTAGTCTTTGAAAAAAGATACTATACCCCACTCATACTTGAGGAGTAGGGATTTATGGTTCCTCCCACTGAAGGTAGCATGTTTACGTACATTCTTTTGAAATCTTCCACAAGGGAAATTTGTCTCTTTTTCCTGCTTGTATTTTTCATTCTCTTATTTTTAAACAACCTCTAAGCAGAATAACAGTCCCCAGAATGCTGACCCCTTATTCTCTAGAACTGGCAAATATTTTACCTTAAATGATGAAAGAGACACTGCAAATATGATTAAATTAAGAATATCGAGATGGAGATAAAATCATATTTGCAGTGTTTCTTTTGCCATGTAAGGTAAAATTGGGAATTATTTGAATGAAATTAGTTTAACCACAAGGATTTATATATGAGGCAAGTGGGAAGACCAGAGAAGGAGATGTAACAATGGAAACAAAGGGATGTGTGCTCTGCGTGTGTGAATGAGTGCATTAGCCCATTTTCATTCTGCTATGAAGAACTGCCCAAGACTGGTAATTTATGAAGGAAAGAGGTTTGATTGAATTATAGTTGAACATGGCTGGGGAGGCTTCAGGAAACTTACAATCATGGTGGAAGCTGAAGGGGAAGCAAGGGACCTTCTTCACAAGGTGGCAGGAAGGAGAAGTGCTGAGCAAAGTGGGAAGTGCCTTTTATAAAACCATCAGATCTTGTGATAATTCACTCACTGCCACAAAAACAGTACGAGGTAAACTGCACCTGTGATTCAGTTACCTCCACCTGGTCTCTCCATTGATCCGTGGGGATTATGGGAATTACAGTTCAAGATAAGATTTGCGTTAGGATACAAAGCCTAATCATATCACAGAGAGGTGGATTTTAATGCACTATACTGCTGGATTTGAAGATGGGTGATAGGACCACAAGCTAAGAAATGGTTATTACCTCTAGAAGCTGGAAAAGGCATGCAAATATATTCTTCCCTACAGGATCCAAAAAGGAATGTAGTCCTGCTGACATTTTAGCTGCATAAAAGCCCTTTCCGACTTCTGATGTCCAGAACTACGATAAACTTTTATTTTTATAAGCTATCAAAATTTTGGTAATTTGTTATGCCAACATTAAAAAAATCTAATATACCAATATCATTTTCTATCACTTACACAGGAATTTAATCTCATTATATTTTCTATTTCCTCTACTATCAATTTTTTCTATTTTAGCTCCTTTTAAGGTTAAAAAAAAAGAAGTCTTCCATTAACCTTCTACTGAAACTGCTGACATTGTATCCTTTCCTTTCAGCACCATTTTTGTTAAGAAATAGTCTATGTCTTCCATACGTGCCCTTCAATCTGTGGTCTTGACCCTTATCCTGATCTGTCTGAATGGGTTTTTCAACCTCAACAGAAGTTTATTTCTGTTTGACGGAGTTAACTGAATTCTTTTTTCACCTGAAGAATTTGCAGTTTTCAACAGTAATGACTTGTCCTCTTACGGCTTTTGCTATTATTTTGATTATTCTTTCTTAAATTCTTCACAAGTTCTCCATCCCCTACTACCCGACTGAGGCCACTCTACGTGTCAATGGATCACTAAGATCTTATGTTTCTCTATTTCCTTTTTTAGTTTCCACATAAACCATGAATTATCCCATATAATCTTACAGTTGTAATTACCAGTTTGAAGCAAAGAACTACTAATCTGCCAGTCCCATCTTTACTCTTGAATTCCAGATGTGTGTATCTGTTAGGCTTGTCTACCTGTATTTTATCTAGGTACCCCAAACATCATTTGAACCTAGAGAGATCCCGGTCATTTTCAGTGTTCCACAGAAAAAACTGGAAATCACTCGTACTTCCTCCAGGCTACTTCTTCTTCTTCCCACTGTGCTTAGTCAAGTATATTTCACCATTATCAATCAAATTAATCTTTATATCCCACAATACCTCCACCATTTGAAAAATAATTTTGTATTTTCTATAGATTATAAACATCTTCTACCACAAAATTTTCTTACCTCTAAACTGATATTCAGTGATACAGTTTGGCTGTGTCCCCAGCCAGATCTCATATTGAATTGTAGCTCCCATCACTCGCATATGTTGTAGGAGTGACCCAGTGGGAGATAATTGAATCATGGGGTGGTTTTCCTCATACTGTTCTCCTGGTAGTGAGTAAGTCTCATGATATCTCATGGTTTTATAAGGAGAAACCCCTTTTGCTTGGCCCTCTTTCTCTCTTGTCGGCTGCCATATAAGATGTGCCTTTCACCGTCCACCATGACTGTGAGGTGTCCCCACCCATGTGGAATTGCAAGTCCAGTAAATCTCTTTTTCTTCATAAATTACCCAGTCTCTGGTATGACTTTATCAGCAACATGAAAATGAACTAATATGATTAATTGGTCCAAGTAGAGTGGGGTGTTGCTGTAAAGATACCTGAAAATGTGGAAGCAACTTTGGGTAACAGGCAGTGGTTGGAACAGCTTAGAGGGCTACAAAAAAGAAAGGAACATATGGGAAAGTTTGGAATTCCCTAGATACTTGTTGAATGGCTTTGACCAAATGCTGATAATGATATGGAAAATGAAATCCAGGCTGAGGTGGTCTCAGATGGAGATGAGGAACTTGGGAACTCGGGCAAAGGTGTTTCTTGCTATTTTTTAGCAAAGGGAATGGCAGCATTTTGCTCTTGCCCTAGAGATTTGTGGGATTTGGAACTTGAGGGAGATGATACAGGGTATCTGGCAGAACACATTTCTAAGCAGCAAAACATTCAAGACATGAGTTGGGTGCTGTTAAAAACATTCAGTTTGAAAGGAAAACAGAGCATAAAAGTTCAGAAAATGTGCAACCTGACAATGAAATAGAAAGGAAAAACCCATTTTCTGAGGAGAAATTCAAGGTAGTGGAGAAATCTGCATAAGTAACGAGGAGCCAAATGTTAATCACCAAGGCAGTGGGGAAAATGTCTCCAGGCATGTTGGAGACCTCTGAGGCAGCCCCTCTCATCACAAGCCTGAAGGCCTAGAAGGAAAAATGGTTTCATGGGCCAGGCCCAGGGTCCCTTTGCCATGTGCAGCCTAAGGACTTGGTGCCCTGCACCCCAGCTGCTCTAGACATGGCTAAAAGAGGCCAATATCTAGTTCAGGCTATGGCTTAAGAGGGTGCAAATTCCAAGCCTTGGCATCTTCCATGTGGTGTTGAACCTGTAGGTGCATAGAAGTCAAGAACTGAGGTTTGGGAAATTCTACTTAAATTTCAGAGGATACATGAAAATGCTTGGCTATCCAGGCAGAAGTTGGCTGCAAGGGTAACACTCTTATGAAGTACCTCTGCTAGGGTGACGTTGAAGGGAAATGTGGGGTGCAAGCCCTAACAGAGTTTCCACTGAGGCATTGTCTTTTGGAGCTGTGAGAAGAGGGTCACCATCTTCCAGGCCCCAGAATGACAGATTCATTGACAGCTTGCATTGTGTGCCTGGAAAAGCCACAGACATTCTGTGTCAGCCTGTGAAAGCAGCCAGGAAGGGGGCTCTACCCTTTAATGCTTCAAAGACAGAGCTGCCCAAGACCATGGGAATCCACTTCCTGCATCAGTGTGACTATAATGTGAAACATGGAGTCAAAAGAAATTATTTTGGAGCTTTAGGATTTGACTGTCCTGCTGGTTCAGACTTGTTTGGAGTCCTGTATGTAGCTCCTTCATTTTGGCCAATTTCTCCCATTTGGGATGAGTGTATTTATCCAGTGCCTGCACCCCCATTGTATCTAGGAAGTAACTAACTTGCTTTTGACTTTACAGGCTCCTAGAAGAGACTTGTCTTATCTCAGATTTGACTTTGGACTGTGGACTTTTGAGTTAATTCTAGAATGAGTTAATACTTTGGGGGACTGTTGGGAAGGCATGATTGGGTTTGACATGTGAGGACATGAGATTTGAGAGGGGCCACAGTGGAATGATATGGCTGTGTCCCCACCCAGATCTCATCTTGAATTGTAGCTTCCATATTTCCCGTGTGTTGTGGGGGGACCCAGTAGGAGATAAGTGAATCATGGGGGCAGTTTCCTCCATACTGTTCTCGTGGTAGTGAATAAGTCTCTCGATATCTGATGGTTTTATAAGGAGAAACCCCTTTCGCTTGACTCTTATTCTCTCTTGTCTGCTGCCATTTAAGATGTGCCTTTTACCTTCTGCCATGATTATGAGGCCTTCTCAGCCACAGAGAACTATGAGTCCATTAAACGTATTTTCCTGTATTAATTACCCAGTGTTGGGTTTGTCTTTATTAGCAGCATAAAAACAGACTAATACAGTCTGACTTTCCTAAAGCTAGATTTGATTATGTCTCTGCCTTGTTTAAATAATACTTTTATATTCATGTTATCAAAGGATAAAGCACACATCTATTAAATTTCTCTATTAAAATTGCCCACAAGGTTTGTCACTATGTTTCCAGATCACTCTGTGCCTGTTTATGCTATGGCCCTTGTTGTACTGCATTGTAATTACTAGTTTTTGCTTTCTCACTTGAGAGTTGAAACTGTGCCCTTTGTTTGTATACATTCAGTGTCTAGCCCAGTGCTTGGCTTATGGGAAATACTAAGTAAATGCAGCATGGATAAATACACATCAAAAACTGATGTGAACAAATATAAAAATTTTCTAAAAATACAACAAAGGATATTTAAGAAAAACTAGAAGAGTCTGTACAAGAATTGAATATAAAAGAAAACATATTATGGTTGGTGTGGCAGTGGAGATAACAGTTCTCAGATTTGCCATACTTTGTGAGGAAGACCATCCATCTTCCTTTAGGTGGCCAACACACAAATAAATAGGATGCCATTTATGTTCTCAAGAGACTACAGTCAGGAAGGAAAGTCATGTGAACAGCTCAGTGGAATAAGGGACTGCCAGAGCTACCATAGGTATGCATAGCATATAAAAGGAAAGGGTGTTGAATTCTTAATGGGACTAGATGAGCCTTCCAAGAGGAATTAATTAATCCAAATTAAAATGTAATGCTTTTGAGAAAGAAGGAAGCAAATATTATTATCAATAATTGTTGACTGGGCCCTGTGGCTGATGCCTATAATACCAGAACTTTGGGAAGGCGAGGTGGTCAGATTGCTTGATGCCTGGAATTGGAGATCAGCCTGGGCAATATGGCAAAACCTGGCCTCCACAAAAAAATACAAGAATTAGTCAGATGTGGTGGCGCTAGCTTGTAGTCTCAGCTACTCGAGAGGCTGAGGTGAAAGGATCACTTGAGCCAGGGAGGCAGAAGTTGCAGTGAGTCGTGATTGCACCACTGAATTCCAGCCTGCATGACAGAGGGAGACCATGTCTCAAAGGAAAAAAATATTGGAAATTGTGAAATAAAGAATGGATAATAGATTTGTGGAACATTAGTTTTTATATGTACCTCTTGTAAGCCAGTTGAACACATGCAATATTTACACGCATTTATATATGTTAAAAAGTTTTACCCTGACTGAAAATTTTGTTTATTATAAACTAATGTGTCTCATTGATTTTATTTAGCAACCATGTTAAGTTTGTCCTTGGTAGAGAAGAAATCAAAATATCCCATTACAGACTCTGTTCCAGTTATGGTGGAAAGAAATCAAAGTATAGACAGGTGAAGTGATGGAGCTCCCATTGGGCCTGGCATCATTTATAGAACATAGACTTGGTTCTTATTTCCACCTTCTCTGGGAATATGATCAAAGCCTTTTAGATCTCTCAGGCCACACAGTTTGAAACTGACAGTCACCCTGGGGAACAAATTCTGAAAAGTCTATGGGGATATCATTAGAATATCATCAGTTAACTATTAGTGTAAATTAAACAAATATCCCTGATAACAATCATTTAAAATTCATACTGGTAATTAATTCAACAGTTTTACTCTGTAATTATTTAACCCCATTGAGAGAAAACTAATTTAAATGCTAACAGTATATTGTTTTAATGGTTATTCGCTTCTATTTTGATAATGAGTTTAAGCTTGTCCACATAGATTTATTTGATGCTGAATTTTTTTCAGAAGGATATGTGTGCTTAAGGAAAAATTAATTAACATACATAAAGAAAGTCAGAAGGTTTTGCAGTTTACTACATCTAGATGGGATGAGTTCCCAAAACTTACTTGTCTTCTTTGTTGGGAGTATCTTAGCTAATTTTCAGTGTTGGTTCTTTTTCTTCTTGCACTTGTATGTATTTTGTCATCAGTTGGTAACGTTTCTTTGAAAATGATGAAGAATTTTTATTGAAATGTCAATCTATAGATTCACTGGGAGAGAACTGAAATTTTATGTCAATAGATGAACACAGTACACATCTCTAATAGTCTTCCTTTTATTACAGTAACTTTTAAATGTATGCAAAGTACTTATTTTTCCTAAATTTATATTTAATTGACAAAATTGCATGTAACTATGGCGTACAACTTAACATTTTAATATATGTACTATGGATGAATATGTCTAATTAACATTAATTCACATACTTATTTTTTATGATGAGAGCATTTCTATACACTCGTAGCAATCTTCAAATATACAATACATAGTTAATAACTATGGTCACTATATTATACATCTCCTGAACTTACTCCTTCTGGCTAAATTTTGTATCCTTTGACCACTAATCCTTTGTTTTTTTCCTACACCCCCAAGCTGTTGATAGCCACCATTCTACAATATGCTTCTGTGAGTTTTACTTTTTTGATTCTACATATAAGTGAGATCATGTATTATTTGTCTTTCTGTGCCTGGCTTATTTGACTTACTGTAACGTTTTCCACATTTGTCCATGTTTTTGCAAGTGACAGACAGCTTTCTTTTTAAGGCTGAATAGTATTTGACTGTATATACTACATTTTCTTTACCCATTTATCCATTGATGAACACTTGGTTGATTCCATATCTTGGCTAATGCTGCAGTGAACCTGGGAGTACAGGTATCTCTTCAGTACACTAATATCATTTCTTTTGGACATATATTCAATAGTGAAATTGCAACACTGTTGGTAGAAATGTAAATTAGTACAGTCATTAAGAAAAGTAGTATGGATGTTTCTCAAAAAGTTAAAAGTAGAACTACCATAGGATTCAGGTTAATAACATTTTAAATTGTCTACAAAAGGATTCTGAAATAATTTTTAATAATTTTGAAATCTTCATTGACAATACAATTAAAATTATATATATTCAACATGAACAATGTATTGATATATATATTTATATGAATTGTGTAACAATTATAACAGTCAAATAAACACATTCATTATCACTCATAGTTATTGTGTGTTGAAGGTGGAGAAAAGGACACTTAAAATCTCTCATCAAAATTCAAGCAAAAAATACAGTATTACTTACTATAGTCACTATGCTGAACTTTAGATCTTTAGAACTGATTCCTCTTATAACTCAAAGTGTGTACACTTTGACCAATATCTCTCCATACCCCTCACCCCCTAGACACTGGAAATCACCTTTCTACTTTCTGTGTTTTCAGGTCAAAATTTTTAGATTTCACATATATGTGATATTAGGCAGTGTGTGTGTGTCTGTGTGTGTGTGTGTGTGTGTGTGTGTGTCTTATTTTACTTACCCTAATGTCCTCCAGGTGCATCCATGTTATAAAAATTTCTAGAAACATATAACCTACCAAGACTGAGTCATGAAGAAATAGAAAGTCTGAACAGATTGATAACAAATAAGTAGATTGAATGAGTCATTAAAAACTTCCCGGCTGGGCACGGTGGCTCATGTCTGTAATCCCAGTGCTTTGGGAGGCCTAGGCAGGTGGATTATGAGGTCAAGAGATGGAGACCATCCTGGCCAACATGGTGAAACCCCGTGTCTACTAAAAAATGCAAAAATTAGCTGGGCATGGTGGCGCACACCTGTAGTCCCAGCTACTCGGGAGGCTGAGGCAGGAGAATTGCTTGAACCTGGGGGGCTGAGGTTGCAGTGAGCCAAGATCACGCCACTGCACACCAGTCTGGCGCCTGGCAACAGAGCAATACTCTGTCTCAAAAAACAAAAAGCTTCCCAACAAAGAAAGGTAGAATACTGTAGAGGTGGTTTTGTATGACTTGCAGGGCTAGGAAATAAAAGGTATTTCCGTTTCTATCTTGTCCTTCCTTTGATCATTTACTCTGGAGAAAGCCATCTTTCGTATCATGATGTCAGGATGCCCTTGTGGAAAGGGAGATGTGAGGATCAACTGACACTTCCTGCTAACAACTAGGAAATACTAGTCAGCCATGTGAGTGATCCACCTTGAAAATAGATACTCTAACCCTTGTTATGCCTTCAGATGATTGCATACCTGGCCCCATTTTGATGACAAATTTGTGAGAGACAACCAGAATCATCCACATGCGTTGCCCCTGAATGCTTTATCCGCAGAATTGTCTATGTGTATCTGTATGTCTGTATTAATCGCATAACATTATATTGTAAACCTCAAATATATACAATAAAATTGATTTTAAAATGAATCTATAAGATATAATAAATGCTTATTGTTTTAGCTGGGAAATTAGGACTTAAAGATGAAGCCATACATATGACTATAAACTTCTTTGTTGAAAATCTCAGAAATATGTATAGTGGTACCTCAGAGAACCATTCCATTGAACAATAGGACTTACTTCTCATAGACTAGGCCGAAACCAAGGTAGAATACGTGTTATCTCGAAGATGCTTATAGGTAATGGCTTTTGTCTAACAATATGAACCCCAGCATGTTTCATAAAGGACCAAAAAATGTTTAAGAAAATTATATAAACAGAAACATTACAAGGTTGATCAGAAGAAGACGGAGACAGTACAAAATGAAAGGAATTTAGATCCCCAACCTTTTACTGCCTGGAAATAAACTGAAGAAATTACTCAGTTGCAAATCCAGTCTCCTTTTCTGAACAAAGATAGAATGACTGGAAAGGCAAAAGAACCCTGGAAATCATTACCGGGCCTTTAGTAATAATGGAGGAACTAGTAGTATGTTCCCTGTGGGATTTAAGGATTGCTGCAAACCAGTGACTCCTGTGCAACTCTTATTGTCTTCTTCAATGAAATAGTTAATAGTGGCTATTATTTCCGTGTTTCAAAAGAGAATGTGTATTAGGAGTATAGTAAAAAGACAGCTTTTCTGTTTAGCTCACAGGTCTTTATAGTGGGAGCCCAGAACTGGATCCCTGGAGCCTCATTTACACTTGGCCTTGATTTAGGTGGTAACAGTTGTGACTTTAATTGGTGCTGTCAAAGAATGAGACTGTTGGGGACTTTGGGAAGAGAGGAGTGTGTTTTGCATATGGAAGGAACATGATTTATCATAAGCCAGAGGGCAAACTGAGCTAGGTAGCCTCCAAGTTTGTCCTGAATATTTTTTGTATTCTGGCATTCGTGCTTTGTGGAATTCCTACCCACACTGAATCATGGCTGGCCTGTGTAACCAATAGGATGTTGTTAAAATAAGAAATGGTTTTGGTATATGACTTCTAATGTAGGGAGATAAGCATTTTTGTTCAGTTGCTGTCAAGCACCTAAAAGAGTTACTGAAGACATTGAATATTCATTAAACAATAAAAGTATTGACATATATTTGGTTTATTATGATAAACTATTTTGAAATAAGTAGTGTTTTTCATCCTTTGTTAGTGGTATTTATAAACGTTAGCTATTATACTTGATTTTGATAGCAGTAAGACAGCTTTAAAGTGCCTTTACATTCAATGAGGAGACAAAGAGCTGTGTCAGGGAGGTAGCAGTGTACCTCTATATTACCAGCACAACTTTACTTTCAAACACAATCATCACTTTTTCTGTTTTTAGTTACCCTTTGTGGGTATTTAATCCTATCATTTCCTGTAATAGTAGCGGCTTCATCTTTTAAACAATACTTTATGTGGCTACGTGGTATTGAGATACAGAAATGTTTACATACAAAACTATATTGTGGTATAGCTACAATTCCTAGAAGCCAATTATTGTGCATTTAACATGTATCCTATATTATCATATTTAATTCTTACAACTGTATGAGTCAGGACTATAATCCCTGTGCTTAAAAAAATGAAGAAAAATAAAAATGGAACTCAAGAGTTTTAAGATATTATAAACGTAATTGTCAGAGAAATAATTTAGCATAAGCCAGTTGCACTCCAAGAACTGATATGATGAATTCTTGTAATTTCATGTTGTGTTGGCATCTTTTAAAAATTGTTTTATTTTCAATTTCCATGAATACATATGAAGTTATATATTAGTGGAGTACGTGAGATACCCAGATACAGACATGGAATGTTTAATGATCACAACATGGAAAATGGGGCATTCATTCCCTTAAATATTTATTCTTTGTGATACAAAAAATCCAATTATAAACTTTTATTTTAAAACTTACAATAAAATTATTATTGGCTATAGTAACCCTACTGCGCTATCACACAGTAGATCTTATTTATTTCTAACTATTTTTATTTTATGCCCATTAGTCATTCCTACCTCTGCTCTTCCCACCCTCTGGTAACCTCCTACTGTCTAGGTCCATAAGTCCAATTGTTTTGATTTCTAAACCTGACAAATAAGGGAGAATGTGCAGTGTTTGTCTTTCTGTGTTTGGCTTATTTCTTTTAATGTAACAATCTCCAGTTACAACCATGCTGCTGCAAATGACTGGATATCATTCTTTTTGTGGCTGAATGGTACTCCGTTGTGTATATGTACCACATTTCCTTTATTCATTCATCTGTTGGTAAACATATAGGTTGCTTCCAAATCTTAGCTATTGTAAACAGTGCTGCAACAAACCGGATTGTAGATATCTCTTCAATATACTGATTTCCTTTTTTCGGGAGTGGATATACACTACTGGGATTGCTAAATCATACTAGATCATACAGTAGCCCTATTTTTAGGGTTTTCTTCGTTTTTTTTTTTTTTTTTTTTTTCTCTTTGAGACAAAGTTTCTTGTTGCCCAGGATGGAGTGAAATGGTGTGGTCTCAGCTAACCACAACCTCCGTCTCCCAGGCTCAAGTGATTCTCCTGCCTCAGCCACCAAAGGAGCTGGGATTGCAGGTGTCTGCCAACACTCCTGGCTATTTTTTTTTTTTTTTTGTATTTTTACTAAAGACAGAGTTTCACCATGTTGGCCATGTTGGTGTTGAACTCCTGATCTCCGGTAATCTACCCACCTCAGTCTCCCAAAGTGCTGGGATTACAGACATGAGCCACCACACCCAGCCTATTTATAGTTTTTTGAAGAACCTCCAGACTGTTCTTCATGTTGGTGGTACTAATTTTCATTCCCACAGTCTATGTGGGTTTCCTTTTCTCCACATTTGTCAGCATTTGGTATTGTCTGGCTTTAAGATAAAAGCCACTTTAGCTGAGGTGAGGTAAGATCTTATTGTAGTTTTGATTTGTACTTCTCTGATAATCAGTGATGTTGAACACCTTTTCATAGGCCTGTTTGCCATTTTTATTTTCTTGAGAAACATCTATTCAAAATTTTTCCATTTTAAAATTGGATTATTAGATTTTTTTCTATAGAGTTGTTTGAGTTCTTTATATATTCTGTTATTAACCCCTTTACAAACGGACAGTTTGCAAATATTTTTTCACATTCTGTGGACTGTCTCTTCATGTTGTTTCCTTAGCTGTGCAAAAGCTTTTAGTTTTCATTTGTCCATTAGTTTTGGTTTCCTGCGCTTGTGGGTGTTACTCAAGAAATTTTTTCCCAAACCAATGTCTGAGAGAGTTGACCTAATGTTTCTTGCAGCATTTTTTATAGTTTGAGGTCTGAGATTTATGTCTTTAGTTAATTTTGCTTTGATTTTTGGAAATAGCTAGAGATAGAGGTTTAGTTTCACTCTTCTGCATATGAATATTGAGTTTTCCTGGCACCATTTATTGAAAGACTGTCCTTTTTCAAGTGTATATTCTTGGCATCCTTTGCCCTATATTATCATACTTAATTTTTACAAAAGCTCCGTGAGTCAGGACTATTATTCCTGTGCTTTAAAATGAAGAAAAACAAAATGGAACTCATTTTTTTGTCAAATGTGAGTTCACTGTAGGTGTACAAATTTGCTTTTAGGTTCTTTATTCTGTTCTGTTGGACTATGTGCCTGTTTTTATGCCAATATCATGCTGTTTTGTTATCATAGCTCTGTAGTATAATTTGAAATTAGGTAAAGTGATTCCTCTGGTTTTGTTCTTTTTGCTCTGGATAGCTTTGTTTGTTCTGAGTCTTTTGTGGTTTCATATAAATTGTAGGAATTTTTTTTTTTTTGTATTTCTGTTAAGAATGCCATTGTTACTTAAATAGGGATTGCAGTGAATCTGTAGATTGCTTTGGGTAGTATGAACATTTTAATGACATTAATTCTTCCAATTCATGAACGTAAAATATTTTTTCACTCTTTGGTGTTAATTTCTTTCATCAGTATTTTATAGTTTGCATTATAGAGATCTTTCACTTCTTTGGTCAGTTTCTAGGTATTTAATTTTATGTGTGGCTGTTGTAACTGGGATGTTTTTATTTCTTCAGATGTTTCACTATTGGTATATAGAAATGCTACTGATTTTTGTATGTTGATTTTGTATTCCAGGACTCTACTCAATTTGTTTATATAGTTTTTTTCACAAATACTTTAGGTATTTCTAAATATAAGATCATGCCATCTGCAAACAAGGATGATTTGACTTTTTCTTTTCATTTGAATGCCCTTTGTATCTTTCTCTTGTCTGATTACTCTTGCTAGAACTTTCAGTACTATGTTGAGTAAAAGTGGTGACAGTGAGCATCCTTCTCATGTTACAGATCTTAGAGGAAAGGCATTCAGATTTTTTCCAGTTTGATAATAGCTGTGGGTCTGTCATATATAGCTTTTATTATGTAAGGCATGTTCTTTATATCCCCAGTTTTTTAGCATTTTTATCATGAAGGAATTTTGTGTTTTATAAAATGCTCTGACAGCATCAATTGAAATGATCATATGATTTTTGTCCTTCTATTGATGTGACGTATCACAAAGAATGATTTGCATATGTTGAACCATCCTTGCATCTCTGGTATAAATTTCACTTGTTCATGATGAATGATGTTTCAAATGTATTGTTCAATTTGATTTGCTAATATTTTGTTATGGATTTTTAGACCTCTCTTCAGTTTGCTAGTAATTTGTTAAAGCATTTTATTCCTCACATAGAACGGTTAGGTGTAAAATGTATTTTTGATGTGCCTTTGTCTGGTCTTGGTATCGGAGTATATTGGCCTCATAGCATGAATTTGTAAGCACTTTTTCTCTGTTTTGCAGGATAGTTAGAGTATGATTGGTATTAGTAATTCCTTAAATGTTTGGTAGAATTCAGAAATGAAGTCATTGGGTTCTAGACTTCTCTTAATTGGAAGCCTTTTTATTGTGGATTCACTCTTGTTACTTGTTGCTGGTCTTTTCAGATTATAGGTTTCTTTATAATTTGATCTTGGTTGTTGTATGTGTCTAGAAATTGATCAGTCCTACTAGGTTTTCTGATTTGTTGGAATATATTTGCTTATAGTAGCCCCTAATGATTCTTCAGATTTCTATGGTATCAGTTGTAATGTCACCTTTTGCATGTCCGTTTCTATTTATATGAGTTTTCTCTGTTTTTTTTTTCTTTGTTAGTCTGGCTAAAGGTTTGCCAGTTTTATTTATCTTCTCATAAAAAAGAACTGATTTCTTGTTTCTTGATCTTTTGTATTGTTCATTTTAAATTCATTTATTTCTTTAATCTTTATTTCTTTTTTTCCTGTTAATTTTGGGTTTGGTTTGCTTTTGCTTTTCTTGTTACTTAAAATTTCTCATCCATTCAGCTACTCTATGTCTCTTGATTGAACAGTTTGGTCCATTTATATTCAGTGTCGTTATTGATAAGTACTTACTCCTGCCATTTTGTTATTTGTTTACTGGTTGTCTTGTGGTCTCCTCTTCCTTCTTTCCTTCCTTCCTCTCTTCCTTGCAGTGAAGGTAATTTTTCTGGTAATATTTAATTTCTTGCCTTTTAATTTTTACATACCTGTTGTAAATTTTTTGATTTGAGGTTATTATCAGACTTGAAAATACTTTCTTACAATTCATTGTTTTAAACTGGTGACAACGTTGATTACATAAGCAATCAAATAGACAATTGAACACAAAGAAAATAATAAAAACTGTACACTGTAACTTTATTTCCCAACATTTTAATTTTCATGTTTCTCTGTTTTATTCTACGCTCTCTGTCTTGAAAAAGTGTTATCATTATAATTTTTTATTGGTTCACCATTTAGTCTTTCTGCTTAATAGAAGACTAGTTTACACATGACAATTACAGTGTTATAATATTCTGTTTTTTTTTTCTGTGTGTTATTACCAGTGAGTTTTATAGCTTCAGATGGTTTCTTATTGCTCATTAATATTCCTTCTTTCAGGTTGAAAACCTCCCTTTGGCATTTCTTTCGGGGCAGGTTTGGTATTGATGAAAACTCTGAGATTTTGTCTGGTAAGGTCTTTATTTCTTCCTCACACTTGAAAGACATTTTGAGCGGATATGCTGTTTCAGGGTAAGCATGTTCTCCTCATCCCACTTCACCACTTTAAATATGTCCTGGCTGTTCTTTCCTGGCCTGCAAGGTTTCCACTGAAAAGTCTTCTGCCAGGTGTATTGGTGCACGATTCTATGTTATTTGTTTGTTTTTGTTTTTCTCTTCCTGCTTTTAGAATTTTTTTGTTTATTTCAGAATTTCATTATTAAATGCCTTGAGATGGTCTTCTTTGGGTTAAATCTTCTTAGTATTCCAGAACCTTCTTGTACTTTTGAGGCTATTTCTTAGACATTGTAGACATGCTTTATTATTCTTTTCTTTGCTTTTGTGTCCTCTGTGTATCTTCAAATAGCCTGTCTTCAATGTTATTAATTCTTTCTTCTGCTTGAGCAGTTCTACTGTTAAGAGACATCGATGCATTCTTCAGTATGCCAGTTCCATTTTCTTTTCTTTTCTTTTCTTTCTTTTTTTTTTTTTTTTTTTTGAGATGGAGTCTCATTCTGTTGTCAGGCTAGAGTACAGTGGCATAATCTCAGCTCACTGCAACCTGTGGCTCCGGGTTCAAGCAATTCTCCTACCTCAGCCTCCCGAGTAGTTGAGATTACAGGCACCTGCCACTGCACCTGGATAATTTTTGTATTTTTAGTACAGAAGGGGTATCACCATCTTGACCAGGCTGGTCTCAAACTCCTGACCCTGTGCTCCACCCGACTCTGCCTCCCAAAGTGCTGGGATTACAGGCATGAGCCACTGCACCTGGCCTGCATTTTCAGCTTTCCTGGTCTGCAAGGTTTCCACTGAAAAGTGGAAAAGTGGGTGCCTTGTGACTCTGCCCAAGTCTGTGTCCTACTGTAGCTGTGCTGCTATCCAAGCTGTAAGACAAAGTTCTCTTTACTTTTCACCTTCCTCTCCTCAAAATAAAAGGGAGTCACTATCATTGATATGAGTTGCACAGGCTGAGGTTGGACAAGGGGTAGCACAAACACTCCCTTAGCCACTCTGTCTGCTGTCAACCTTCCTCACATGCCACCCTAGTCCACTGTCTCTAATCCCAGTTTAGCACTGGTATATGCCTAGAAATTGCAGTCCTTGTGGCATAGATTGCCTTCCAAGTTTGCCTAAAACTCTAGAGCACTTTGGCCCATGATGGCAAGGCCTACCGAGAAACCCAGGTTCCAACCCTGGGATGGGTGAGTCCCCTCTGGCTAGGTCTGGTCCAAATGCTCCCAGTCAACTGAGCCCAGCACAGCTTTTCTCTATGCTATAACAGGTCAGTACTATGTTCAATGAACTCTGACAATTGCTGCATTATCTCCCAGGTGCACAGATTCTTTTTGTGGCACACAACCCCTACCGGTGGATAGGAGATGAGTGGCACAAGCACTCCCTTAGCCACCCTTGCTCTTATCTCAGTAGGTCACATCCCCCCCGCCACCCCGCTTCTCCAGCATCTCCCTGCTGACCTAGTCCACTGGCTCTGAACCAAGTTCAGCTCTAGAATTTGCCTAGAAATTTCAGTCCTTGTGTTATGGAGATAACAGTTTGCTTGGGTAGTAATAAGTAGTTAATTTTAGTAATGTTGCCATGATCAGAATCAAGGACCAAATCAAGCCTTTGCTACACTGTTGCTGGACCCAGGAATAGAAAATTGATAAAAGCCTTTGCTAACAAAGATTTCAGTAATTGTAGGTAACAAAATGTGTTTAGGGTGCAAATTAAAAAAGATAAACAGCAAAAAAAATCTTGACTTCCAGATTTTTTCTTTGACTGCTATGAACAAGTTGGTTATTTTTGCTCATTGCTTGACCTGAGAGGTCTCACAGACCTGAGAGACAATGTGATTTAAAGAGAAAAGCAATTGAGGTGGAATCGGCAGATTTTACCTACTAACTTTCTATATAAACATAGATATGTTATGTTTACTGAGTTAAGCCTTAATAACTTTCACAGCAGGGAACAAGAAAACAGAATTTCAGTGACGGACAAGAAAGGATTATTCCTTTTGTATGTTTCAGATCCCACATAGGTGTATAAGGATGGTGGATGATCAGATTGACAGTCACTCAGTGACCTTAATTGATGGAGACACTCCCTTGAAAGTGGGGACTATGTGATTCTGAAGCTGTCATAGAAGATCAAGAGGGATTAAGGAGACACACTAGTCTTTACCTGACTGACCTTAGATATATCACTTTTATACAGGTTCATTTTCTCACATCAGTCACAAGGCTGCAGTTGACTGCAAAAGAGGTGGGAAATTGCATAGGAATAATTAATGGGTACAAAAATCCAGTTAGAATGAATTTAAAAAAGAATTTAAAAAAAGAGGTGCGAAATATTAAGATACATGTGAACAATTTCTGTTGATCTACCTTACTTCACTAATGCTGCCTTGTGCTGGCTATGTGTAATCTTTGTGGGACTTGTCAAGTGAGATTTTAACTTTTGTGTTATTTTACTTCTGCAATTTTCAGGTAATTTTTTCCATAGGTTTCAATTTCTAGGTTAAATCTTCTATATCTTAGTTATTTTGCTTATTTCTCCATGATTTTCTTGACCATGTCAATCATAATCATTTTAAAGACCTTAAGAGCAAGGATTACTATTCGGATCATCAGTGGGTAGGCTTCTATTGTCTATTGTTTCCTTTTTTTTTTACATTGCTAAGTAATTTTATATTTAGTGCTAGAAATTATAGATAAAATATATAAATGGTTTTTAATGATGTGACCTCCTTTCTCAGAAGGTTTCTCCCTGCCTCTGTTCAGCAGAGAGATTGGTGGTTGATCAACTTACATGAACTAGGTACTGGGCACAGTCACTGCATCATTGTAGGCCTGAAAAAAATTCACTCTACTGCATGTTCATCCCTGTCTCTCCAGAGTTTATAAGTAAACAGGAGTCTAGTACATTCTGCAGACTCTTCTCCCTGGTAGGAACCAAACTCGAATCTTTGTCCCATCAGTTCTTTCTCTTTTAGTATCTTTTTCTTTACAGTTTTGGCTTCCTGACCCATGATGCTCCAGTTTTTGCTGTACTAGCCATGTATTTGAGGCTCTCTAAATCTCTACTCTTAGATTCTCTATACCAACATAGCAGTCCTGCACCAGAGTTTCACTGGATATTCTGCCTCTTGTCAATGCCCAGTATAATCAAAAGATCCCAAATAAAAATCTCTGCAGAAGCCAGCTCATTGCTTCAATATTCTTCTGTCTCCGGAATTTTAGTGTTTCTATTTTTTCTTGCCTCAGAACCTTCCTGCTATCTTCTGGCAAATGTATGCTACATTTTTATTTTGCTTTTCCAGTTGTTCTAGTTAGAAACACTAGTCTCTGCTCAGCTATTTCATCACTCCTCAAAATAGAATACCTAGGGAAACACAGACTACTTGGTAAGCACTAGCTGTCTCTGACACAGACCAGTATTTTTTTCTTTTTCTCGTGTATAGAAAACAGAAAACTTCTCTTCAGGTGAGACAACGCAGTGTTATTCAATAAGTTACTTAATCCAATTCAGAATCCATGATCTTCATGAGACCTGCAGTTGCATTATGAATCAATTATGTACTGAATATGTTAATTAAAAAGACAGGTTACCCTCATACAGCCCACATCAGTGTGCAAAATTGAAATAGGAACAAGATGACTGCAAAAACCAATTCATTTGGAAAAAGGACGACTGGGTAGCAAGTAGCAGTGACTCCTTTGTAATGATTTAGAAATTCACCTGGGCAGATGTTTTGAAGACTTCCTGTCCTGCATGGTAGAGGCACCATGATAAGTTTCTTATTCTGCTCAGGAAGACTTCCTCTGTCTGTCATTTTCCTTATTCCCTGACTCTGCCTTTGGAACAGTCAAATGTATTTAATAGTTCAAGCTTATGATAACTTTCCTTTGAAAATGTAGTAGGCTTCTAATTTTTTTGCCACTCAGTTCCATGAGTCATGATACTGAAGTCTGCTTTATATTTGGCTTTCTTGTTCTGTGTCTCTCTCTACACTTACTGGAAGCTACCTGGGGCTTTCTGAAATGATGTGTTGGTCACACTTTAATCTGGTCTTGATTGTTTTGTTTTATTCAGTAGAACAGATGTGCTGGCCTTTGTCTCTTGAAATCAGTTTTTATTCAGTCTCTAATATTTAGAATCTGAAAGCTGTCTGGTTTTTTTTTTTCCAGTGATACAAGGCCTACATTTCTGCTTGCAAATTGGCTAATTCTTTTTTGTGTTAATCATTTTTCTTTTGCTATATAATCAAATACAGCCAAAAGCAAATAGTATCTTTCTCTGCACCTATAAGATCAGTAACTATAAGGATCTTTCCCCTACATTATCAGAATTAACAAATATATTATTTATATAATTGGACCTTCATCTTTCCACTTTTACCATTTAACTTGCCTTAGGACAATAGAACAATACCAAATATTTTAGATTTTGTTACACCAGAAGCACATTTTGTGCTATATGTATTGGATTAAATAATTGCTAACTTCCACAAAAGACAAAAGCCAGAATCTCAGTGGTGCAACAGAATGGTATTTTTTTTTTTCCTTATCCACATCTTTTTTGCAATGTAAATTGGCAGGAGAGGGGACTTTTTAGTCATTCAAGGTCCCAGACTGCTTGAGGAGCTACTATTTTGTGAGTTGCTACAGGAGAAAAAGAGAAAGATGGAGGAGGCACATGAGATCCTAGGAGCTCAGCTGAGAATTAATATATCACTGTCGTTCATAGTCCATTGACTGGAACTGGTTATAAGACTCAACTTAAGTATAAGAGAATCTGGGAAACATAGAGAAGCAAATAGAATATTTGATGAGTGCTCAGTTATTTCTGCACATTTGGCAAGACCAAATACCTTCCTGAAGACTGCAAAATAGGAATGTAGATAAAGTAATCTTTTAGTTCTTCTAGCTCTGATTTGTTATGAATCTATGTGTAAACAATTATTTATGTTTTAACAATTTCCTTATAGATAATATCTTCAGAATATTGGAGGAAACACTTAATTTGTCCAATCCAGATGACCTATTCCATTTTAGGGCAAAATGGAAAAGTCCCTCTACCTCCCCTAAAGAACCCACATATTTCTGTTATACACTTGAGCATTCACTGTTTTCACTAGAGATACTTTATGCTGCATTTTTTTCTAACATATATTGCGTATTTTTTCTAACTTTTTTTTCTGACATATATTGCTTACACAGATGATAAAGCAGGTTAAAATAAGAGCAAATGAAACGAAATGAACTATTTTTTCATATTTTGTAAAAATTGCTAAGTAACAATGAATAACATCAATTATGAATTCAGGAACTAAAAGTTCCTCATTTAAACTCTGGGTTGTGCCTTTATTTTAATCAGAATTGTTCCTTTTGAGAAAAGAGTAAGATTTACACCATTATTAAAATAAATGCTAATATAAATAGTCCTTAATGATATTTTCTGATGTTATGTTTATATAAAGTAATATTTACATGTTCTCATTTAAAGTGTTATATATTTCTTTACAAAATGGAAAATTATTTTGTATTTCTCTAGCTAGTGTCTCTAATTATATTTAGTTCATATTTATTTTGTAGTAGAAATTTTATTTTCTGTTCAGTTAAAAAAATCTTTGGAAATGACCAGCTACTCAGGAGGCTGAGGCAGGAGAATCGCTTGAACCCAGTTGGTGGAGGTTGCTATGACCCTGATCACACCATTGCATTCCAGCCTGGGCAACAGGAGTGAAACTCCCTCTCAAAAAAAAAAAAAAAAGTTTGGGAATGAAACAAAGAAGCTTTCTGTCTGTTGTTCTATTTGATATGTACGACTTGTGTTCTGGAATGAAGGGGACAATTTCCAGATTAATTGTGTGTGTGTGTGTGTGACTGAAATACTACCTACATGCATACTTTCCTTTCTAAATCAGTGAAACTAAAAAGAGGATCTAAGGGTTTTTTAAGAAAATGGGACACAATTATTATTACTGATACTATTATTTGTTTAGCTAAATGCTTTGTAAATATAGAAATTTGTAAGTGTATTAGTTTTTGTAACTTACATGGCAAATTAAAATGATAACTTTATTAAGTGGAAGCCCCAAGACTATGGATGTGCTCATCATTTACGAGGTAACTCAGTTGGACATGTGCAGGCTTTCCCACATCTCTAGCTGCTCACCATCTCAGTATCTGAGAAAATTAACAGGGCAGTATTACAGATTATCCCCACACTGGGGGCACAATGGCCAGATTTTCTGTGCTGCACTTTCCGAAGAAGTAAATTTAGCAGCCACTTGTCTTCTTGTTTTGATGTTGTTACTGTTTAGAGAGAGTGCTTTGATCAGCAGACTCCTACAGTATGCGTAGATCTGCTGTGTGTGTGTGTGTGTGTGTGTGTGTGTGTGTGTGTGTGCATGGGGAAGGATTTAAGAAGTGTAAGGCCTGGTCTCTTTTTCCCATGATACTTCCAGTGTCTTTGCTGTCATAAGACTATCACCTACAGAAGTATTTCCATCTTGGACACAGTTGAGCAACACTGAGGTGTGCCTATTTAGAAGGGATTAAAATCAGGCAATAGGTTTATAAATATTAAAACTGTTTAAAGTTGTTTCCCTTTCTTAAAACTTGACTTTTGGGGTTAGTAATTTGGTTATTACTGAAAGAAGCAGATTAGCCATATATTGCCTTTTTGTTTGCTTTGCCACTATGCAGAGAAATGCTTTAAAACTGAGACATTATTATTTTTGGCATTGCTATTATGACTGTGATTTATCTCATGCTTGAAATCCTATAATGGCCTTTTATTTATTAGAATGAAATTTAAATTTCTCATAATAGCCCACACATTTCTATATGATCTAGATTTTACCTTCTTCTCAAACTGCCTGTTTGGCCAATTTACTTCATTCTTTTTCTCTTTCGGGTTCCTAAGCATTTTAGTTTTTTTACAAACTCGGTACCTTTGCATATACCTTTTCTTCTTCCTAGAATACCTGATTTCTTATTTCTAAGTTCTTTCCAAGACTGCCTCTGTCTCTTTCTTCAAATCTCAGCCTAAATACCACCTCATCAGACATATCATCACCAAATTATTCAAATTAAAAGTTACATTCTCTAACAGAGTTCTCTTTATTTCTTTTATAGTTCTAATCACAGTATTCTGTATAACTACGCCAGCCGTCTGATCCCTTGCATATTCACATTATATCTGAACCAAAATCCTAACTGGCATTTAGCAATCCTGGAGACCAAAGGAACTTAAGGACATCTTGTCTGTTTCTTCCAACTGTACAGTATCATTAGTTGCATATAAATTGGTGTCAGTTTGTAAGAGAATTCCTCATTTTGGCCTTATCATGTAAAAAACTTTTTAAAGATGAGTAAAATTACTCCTAAGGTGTACTTTGGGGGTGGACTGGTATTAGAAACACTAGTGGCACACAGGGACAGCTCAGGTTACTTTATGGAGGTCTTACTTCTCCCTTAACGTAATACTTTTCTCCTCTTCATTTAGACTCTGGGAAATCAAATCTATTGATATCCCAATAGCCTAAAGATTCCATGTTTTGAAAGACATGGAATGCAAGGTATCCAAGGATGTGTTACTAAAATAAAAGTAAAATCCATGAACGGTGGCTACTCTGAACCAGAATGCAGCTTTTTAAATTCTACACTAGTCCAAAACAGTATTTCTCAATGGCCCTACAAACCCCAAATCCTTCTTTCTTATCTTCTTTAAAAATTTTTTTTTGAGATGGAACCTCACTCTATCACCCAGGCTGGATTGTGGCAGTGTGATCTTGACTCACTGCAGCCTCCCCCTCCCTGGTTCAAGTGATTCTCATGCCTCAGCCTGCAGAGTAGCTGGGACTACAGGTACCCACCATCACACCTGGCTAATTTTTGTGTTTTTTTAAGAAGAGATAGTTTTACCGTATTGACTATGCTGGTCTTGAGCTCCTGATCTCAAGGCCGCCAACCTCAGCCTCCCAAAGTGCTGGGATTACAGACGAGCCACTGCACCTGGCACAAACCCCGAGATACAAGGTTTTCCATTGTCCAACCAAGTTATCTTTTTCTCTTCTCTCTAGGAAAACATATAACTTTCATGTAGGACTCTAGATATTAGCAAGGGGAGCCTGGGAAATCTACTCTTTGATTTGGCTAGAGACTGCTAATTTCCCTTAGGGGTGCAAAACTTTCATAAAAATATGTAAGATTTAGTTTTGTCTCTTAAAAACTATACTGTTCACAGTTAGCTGCCTCTGAAAGCCAGTAGCTTGCCTGAGGACTTGGGCCTATGTCTGTTATTAACATTTTGATGGTCAGAAAGAAAGTATACTAATATTAAGCCAAAACAATGCATGATGAATAGTTCCATGCAAAGGGTGAAGGTGAGGAAGCTGGTATATGGGTTTGAGTTGTGACCCGATCAGAAAAGTTCTTTGTCTCCCTTATAAATAGAATGGCTCAGTATTGCTGATATGGAAGAAGTCAGGAAAAAGGGAACATAGAAGCCGCAGGCAGTCTTGAGAGCAGTCATGAGAGCTGAGCCCTGCAGAGCCATAGGGATGGAGCTGCCTAAGATCTTGGGAGTCCATCCCTTGGATTAATATGATCTGGATGTGAGACATAAAGTCAAAGAGGTTATTTTGGAGCTTTGAGATTTAATGACTGTCCTGCTGGGTTTTGAACTTGCAAGCATCCTGTAGACCCTTTGTTTAGGCCAATTTCTCTCTTTTGGAAAGGAAACATTTACCTAATGTGTATACACTCATTGTATCTTGGAAGTAACTAACTTGTTTTTGGTTTTATAAGCTCATAGTGAAGGAGATGCCTTGTCTCAGATGAGACTTTGGACTGTGGATTTTTGAGTTAATGCTGGAATGAGTTAAGACTTTGAGGGACTGTTAGGAATGCCTGATTCTGCTTTGAAATATAAAAAAGCATGAGATTTGGGAGGGGCCAAGGGCAGAATCATATGGTTTGACTCTGTGTTCCCAAATCTCATGTTGAGTTGTAATCCACAATATTGTGGGAGGGACATGGTGGAAGATGATTGGAACATGGAAGTGGTATCTAATGCTTTAGTTTGATCCTCCTAGTGCTGTCTCATGATTGAATTCTCATGAGATCTGCTTGTTTAAAAGTGTGTCACACATTCCTCTTAACCTGCTCCAGCCATGTAAGATATGCCAGCTTCCTTTGCCTTCTGCCATGATGTAAATTTCTTCAGGTCTTCCCAGCCATGCTTCCTAAACAGTTGGTGGAACCATGAGCCAATTAACCACTTTTCTTTATAAGTTACCCAGTTTCAGGTCGTTCTTTATAGTAATGTGAGAACAGACTAATACAGAAGTCAAGGAAATACACACACACACACACGCACCTGCACATGCATACACACACACACACACACACACACACACACACACACATCTAATGTTTTCTGTAGTCCTGAGTAGAAACAGAAGAGAGTCACGATATTTTGAATGACTTCTGTTAAGTTTTAATAAGTAATGAAGTTAGAATCTATATCTGCTGAAGAAGAGAAATGATCTTACATCAGGTTTGCATCAAAAGTCACTTAGTGTAGCAAATCCTTGTTATATCCAGGACTTGTCAAATCAGTCACTAGCTGTCAAGAGTGTTCATCCTTTCAGCTGAAGGCAGGGAAAGCTTGTTTGATGAAAACACTTTATTTCCCTTGAGGAAAAAGATACATAGTTGTCTTTTTTGTCTGAGTAAACAAGTAAAGATTCTTGTAATCTTTTATTTTGGCAAGGTATTGAGATATCTTACTTGAAAATAACAAAGGGCAGAGGTTTTTTAAAAAAAAAAGTTTATGAATTTTGCATGGGGAGAAAATCCTTGTGGAGTCATTTGGCTGATCTTCTTTTGGAGACTAGATTTCTTGAGTCCAAAAAAGAAACAAAATTGTCTTTAGTTACCTTAACTTGCTTTGCTCATTTTAAAAGTAAAAAATGTTAACCATTCAAATATTTTTGGGAGGTTCTGTGACTGACAAGTTCAATATGTGAATTATATAAAAATTTGGCGCAAAACAATTTAATTACATAATCACTTTTTCTGTTATCCTCCATGGCATGAGACAAAAGAGAAGAAAAGAGCCCAGTAGTTAAGCATACTGGAGTCTAATCTTTATTTGACATTTGGCAAAAGTAGATTTTCATGAGCCCATCTCAGAATTTTTCAGCCTGCAACTTTATACAAATTGACAGATTTATGCTTCCAGAAATTCAGGTTGATAATCTTCCCAATACAAAACACTAAACACGAGGAAAAAATCCAACATATGACTTTCAAAACCACTAAACCATTAATATATATTTTTTAATTGTTTAAAAATTACTAAACCCTTAATTTATTTCTCTGCCAAAAGAAAGGAAGGTTAATAATCTTCCCAATACACAATACTAACCGTACTGAAAAAAATGCAACATATGACTTGGATTAATATGACCTGGATGTGAAACATATATATGCCTCAAATGTGTATCTCTGCTGAAAGAAAGGAAATTCTCAGAATAAAAAAGAAGTGGGGACTACAATGTGGGCTCAAAATCACAAGCTAATGCGGGGTTCCCTTGAGGACATTTGGCTATACTGAGAACTTAGAGCTTTGGATTTTAAAGTCTTTGAAGAAGACATGAGAAAAGTCTTGGACCTAAAACAGTGAGGGGAAAGGGACTCTTATTTAATGTTCATTGTATCCAAAGCCTACAACCTTAGTGAAACTGAAAAAAAAATCGACCAAATAGAGAAAAATGGTATTGGAACTTCTCATTGTTGGACTTGCTCTAACTACAGAAGGACATAGCCACAGGCTTGTTCTCATGGAACTGTAGCAAAGCTCTGTATTTCTGCATGGCCCAGAAATTCCACAGTGAGATGTAAATCCAAAGTGGTGCTACTTGACCATGTCCTCTTTTGCCCAGATAAAGCTATCTCACATCCTCCTTGGATAATCTGCACTCAATTTAGGCCTCCTTTGAATATCAAATATTAAGATATAAATATGAGCTTTATTCCTCAAATCACAAAACATGAGACAATAATTCACCATAAGGAAGAGTTAGTTGGAATATAAATTATAGAATTTGGAACAACGATAATTTAAATAATTTGGAATTATCAGATTCAAAATATAAAATAACAGTGATTACAAAATTTAAGAAGAATTTAAAATATGATTAAAGAAGGACAAGCAATCAAAATGTCTCTGACATTTTAGATACCTAAATGTATCATTTAGAAATAAAAATAATACAAATTTAAAAGTCAATGGAATCAATAAGAAGCTAATAAGACAGGTGAAGATAATATTGTTGAACTGGATATTATATATGAAGAAATTAGTCAGAAACAGAATAGACACATGGTGGGTGAATACAGAAAAAATATTGAGATGTAGCAGGCAAAATAGGTAGATCAATTTGTTGTAACTGAACAAGTTAGAAGGAATGTGCCACTCTTCAAATTCCAAATTAAGAGTCCTTCATTGATTTGCCAGTACCAAGAGACGGCTAATGCTCAAAATTCTCTCAGCCCTGAGGAAGGGGCTTGATTATCTTTTGTACTTTGTTTTAGGTAGGGGATGGGGAGCCTAGTTGAAGCAGAATTTTACAGAAACAGAGGAAGGGGCTGCAGGCACAGGTGTCACCAAGAAGGGTGGTGTTCAGGCTCCTTCTACACAATGATCAAAGGGAGACTTTTTTCTTACAATAGCAGTGAGTAGATATGCCAGGCAGCATGTGGTTACAATGGTTACAAGTGTTAAGAACAGTACCTTCAATGCTTCTAAGTGCAGCACAACCCAGTTATGCACCTGAAGGGGCGGTGGTAAGCAGGGGGAAGCCAGGTTAGAGTTTACAGCTAAAATGGAGTCAGTTATGCTAGCCCAGGGTAGGCTATTACATTCCCCACTTGTGATTTTGGGGAGTCAAAGCATTAACTTTTCAGTTACAACAAGGGGGTTAAAATGGCTTTTGAGATACATAAGTTTGACAAAATTTATGTGTTGTCTTATGAGAGCAAGGAGCCAGTTTATCATATAGGGCCCAAAGATGAAGCCTAATAGGAGGAGAAGAGGTCCCACTAGCCCCGTTACTAAGGTAGTTCATCATTGGCTCCAGTTAAACATGCTTTGGAAACATGAGGCATTCTTTTCGTGTTCTCGTTGGCGTCTCTCTAAATTGTCTTGGACCTTTTGGAGAGTGTCTTTCATGGCTCGAAAGTTGTTAGCATAAAACAACTGTTTTTTCCCAGTGCTGCACATAAGCCTCCTTGAGAGAGGAATACTAGATCTAAGCCTTGGTGATGCTGGAGAACAACTTCAGTTAAAGTATGTAACATTTTATGGCAGACTGGCTCTTTCCTAATTCGGAATGTTTGTTGAGTTAGGGATGTTAGTCCAGTTTCTCCTCAGACCAGGGCAGCAGTGCAGATAGCTGCTGACCCAGTTATGCTAAGGCCAGCCAGAAGGGGCACAAGGGCTGGACAGCTCGGCAGGTCCTGGAATGCATTTCAGGGGGAGTAATGAGAAGTTGTTCTTTTGGTCTGTTGTACACATGAACCAACATGCACAGAAGAGGTCCAGGGTCAATCCCATTAATGCAGCAGGTGAGGCCTGTGGTACAGGCCAGCCAGGTATTGTTAGGTGCCTGGTAGGAGACTGATGGGTTCAAGGAAGTAAGTAGAGACTGGTTACAAGTAGCCTGAAAAGGAGAACTAGACAGTTTATACCTGTTGCTGATTAAGCAGGAGGCATTTCTTGCAACATTCCCCAGTGTAAGGGAATAGGGGAGTGTCTGGCAAGCAAGCCCAATGTTGAAAGTGGCTTTAACTCCCAGTTCAATATAGTGTGGGGGTTCAGCCTTCAGGCACAGTCAATCTCTGGCCAGTTTAGTCTTAATCCCCAGGTCGTATTATAGTACCAATGTGTTAAGCTAGGGTTATGAACAATTATGGTAAGAGGATTGTAAGTTAAAATAAGTAGTCAAGGTTACACAAGTCCAGTAAGGGCAGGAAAATTCATTAACTTGCTGGCAGCTAGTATTGGGGTGTTTTCCTGGACAGAGGTAAAAGTTAACCGACTGAAGTTTCGTCCGACTTGGGCCACTATATGTCCAAAACCAGCAGCAGGGTCAGTGGCACCTGCTCCGATACCACTAGCTGGGTGAGGGCCGGGTCCTGCAAACAGAGCACACAAGTCGACTGCAAGAGACCCTTGTTAGAGGCATCTGCCCTACAGGTGGTGTTTACATACACAAGTTTTGTAGACAGGGGTAGAGGATATGACTGGAGGGAACAGGTAAAGGAGTTAAACGAGAAGGATTAGGGTGTGCTCCCCGGACAAGTGGCTGCATGATGTCTTGAACCCTTTGGAGAGACTTCAGGTACTGTAACAAGTTAGTCTTGGGATATTTCTGCTAGACGGGCATTCTTTAGCTTAGGCAACATAGAGGGAGCCCTTCCGTACATGATTTGTATCGTGTATGGCTACAAATCCATAAGGAGAGAACTTCGCCTTGTAATGGGTGCATCTGACTCTAAGAAGGGCTAAAGGAAGGAGGTTTGTCCATCCCTCACTGGTCTCTAAGACAAACTTTGTAAGAATACTTTTAAGGTTTAATTCATTAGTTCTACCTGTCCAGAGCTCTGAGGCCAATAGGCACAATGGAGTTTCCATTGAATGTTTAATGCCTTACTGAGGCATGGACAAGGTGAAGGCTGGCCCATTAACAGATCCTATAGCAAACGGTAGCCCATGTCAAGGGATGAGTTCATTGAGTAAGAATTTAACTACCGTAGAGGCAGTTTTGTTTCTGGTGGCAAATGCCTCAGTCTATCCAGAAAAAATGTCCATCACCCGGAGATACTTCTGTCCCGCCAGGTGTGGCTCTACTTCCTTGAAGTTTCCCATCTTTCCCCTGGGGTACTTCCTCTAAGATAGCAGCCCAGTTCAGGTTTTGGGCCTTGTCTGGCATTTACCTGTGCACATGCCATGCATCGGGAGGCTGCAAAGTGAGTTGAGTCTAGAAGGAATTTTAAACCAGCTTCTTAAAAGCTGGGCCAGTTTTATTCTCTCTAGATGAGTGGATGAATGGAGGTGACTGAACAAGGCCTTTCCAAGGGTCTGGGGCAGGAAAATTCTTGAATCTGTGAGAACCCACCATCCATCCCAGTTTTTACTGACCTGAAAGTCCAATGCTTGCTTGTCTTCTTCCAGAGAGTAGACTGGGTGATCAGGCAAATCGGGCTGTGGGAAAGATACAGGGGGTAAAAGAGTTAAAGGGGTGACTGGAAGTTGGGCCGCCTCTGGGGCAGCAGAGTCGGCCCTTTGGTTCCCTCGGACAAATGCTGTATTTTCCTTTTGATGTCCTTGCAGTGGATTATAGTCACTAGCAGGGGGAGCCAAATGGCGTCAATTAAGGCCAGGATTTCTTCTTTGTTTTTGATAGTTTTTCCAGCCAAAGTGAGAAGCCCGCATTCCTGGTAAATAGCTCCATGAACATGCAGAGCTGCAAAGGCATACCTGCTGTAAGTGTAAATGTTGATGGGTTTATTCTTACCCCATCAGAGGGCCTGAGTGAGAGCAATTAACTCAGCCTTTTGCGCTGAAGTTCTGGCCGGCAGGGCCTGGGCCCACACAAAATCCGTTTCCGTGGTGACGGTTGTCCCAGCCTTTCGAACTCCCTGTTCAAGGAAGCAGCCGCCGTCCATGAATATGGTAGCATCAGCCTTCTGTACGGGGGCATCCTGGAGGTCTGAATGGCCAGTCTCCGTCCAGTTCCTGACAATCATGGACTGGTATGGCCAGGTCTGGATCAGGTAGAAGAGTGGCTGGATTTAAACACCTTGCTGGGGAGAAAGTTAGGTGAGGCTGATCCAATAGTGGACTCTGGTATTGTAATATTTGGGTCTTTGAAATCCACTCTCCAGAGGCACCACACAGCAATGTCTTAACAGCATGAGGAACCATGAGGGTTAAGTTTTGACCCATAGTTAGTTTACCAGCCTCCTCAACCAGGCTTCTTGTTGCTGTCACAGCTTATAGACAACTTGGAATGCTTATGTTTAACTTTTTAGAGTGTGGCCACTAAGATTTTTGCCTGCTTTTTTGACGCCTTTTCAGCTGCCGGAGCAATCTGTTTCTGTTTCCTATAGTCTTGATTGTCGAAAACCTTCTGAGCTATTTCTAGGAGCTGGGTGATATTTATCTTGGTAAATCCCTCAAGTTTTTGGCAATTTTTTTTGAATGTCAGGAGCTGCCTGGGCCACAAATGCCAAATTAATAGCATGGCTATTTTGGGGAGCCACTGGATCATACGGTGTATAAATTCGATAGGCCTCCTGGAGGCGTTCCAAAAACACTCCAGATGACTCATCAGACCCCTGGACAACTTCAGTTGTCTTAGACAGATTCACGGGTTTTCCAGCAGCTCCTTTAATACCCTTAAGGAAATACTGGTGGAAATTGTCCAAAGCTCTACTACACACCCCCGCCGAGGTATAGATTCATGGGTTTTTGAACCTTCCAGTTGTACAGATCAGGAGTAGAAAAAGGTACATAGACCCAAAACGGGACAGCTCACTCACTACGTGGCAGGGGTGGTGTCTCCCTTAAGGGGAGGAGTGAGGCAGCCTCCTCCAGCTGAGGTCACAGTCTGGAGGTGATAGGTGGAAAGACCACACGAGACTGAGGGGAATCCCAGGGGAGGGGGAGACGAAGGGTCAGAGCAAAGGAGAAGTCTGGCTCAGCCAAGGAGGGGTCAGACCAGTTGTTGGGGCGTGGGGTGTGACAGTCTAGGCGCTGACGTTTATGGTGCCAGAAATTCCAGACTGGTGGATGTTTAGCACGATTTTTCTGTAACAAAACCTGATCTGTTTTTGACAGAAAAGACAAGACTTAGATGGCCAGCCCAAAGGGCTAATGAGAGATTTGACTTCCTGAGATAGGAAGTCTGCACTGAGGACCTTGAAAAAGTTTTCACCCAATCATCTTGGGCAATAAGGACGATGGGGCATACAAATTCAAATGCTAGAGACTAACAGGACAACAGACACGAGACAAACAAATTCAGATGTTAGGAACAAAACAGGATAACTGACATGGAGGTAGATCAGGCACTGAGGTAGATAAATGATCATGGCAGGTTTAAGGACAAAGGACTGGATCCTTAGACGCAAGCCTCTAAGTTTCCCATGCACCCACACATGCATGAACATATTTATTCAGAGGTTATTACATCTTTTTGCCCTCTCTAAACAGTTTAAACCCTGAAGAAAATTTTTATCTTGTGTATAAATATTTCAAATTAGACGGAAACCAGGGACTCCAATTTCCAGCATCCTGAAGTGGTAATGGAGTCTGAGGGGGTTGCCCTCATCAGGGCTGAGCCCCTCCAGATCAGGCAGAAGGACAGGACTAGGGACCCCTGACACCAGGAGTCAGAAACAGACAGCTAAAAGTCAACAGAACCAGGAACTCTAGATCCCTAGAATTTAAAGACAGAAAAACCAGAAGCAAGACTCTTCCAGAGTCCAAAACCCAGAACCAGGACCAGGGACTCTGGGGCACCCAGAGGCCAGAAACCAGAACCAGGACTCTTCCAGAATCCAAAACCAGAACCAGGACAGAATCAGGACTCCTCCAGAGTCCAAAACCAGAACCAGGACCAGGGACTATTGGACACCCAGAGCCCAAGGTCATGGGAATCACCTTCATCATTTCCAGCGTCCTGGCAATTGGATGATCCCTGTAACTTCCAGGAATAACCACATCAGGCCCGACTTACCTTCTCCATGGAGCATGACCAGGGACTCTGAAGAATAATTTGGTGGAAAGTGCCTGGAGTCGATCCGCTCTCCTCCAGCAAGGGGTGGCCTATGGAGCCCTGGAACTTCTCAGGGAGCATCTCCCCTATAATCCGCCTCCTCCCCCAGGAGAGCCCGGAAGGAGCCCTATCTGCACCCGGTGGTGAATATCTCACCAGGGCCTCTAAATGTTGTAACCGAGTGAGTTAGAAGGAAGGAGCCATGCTTTGAGTTCCAAATTAAGAGTCCTTTATTGATTTGCCAGTACCAAGAGACGGCTAATGCTCAAAATTCCCTCAGCCCTGAGGAAGGGGCTTGATTATCTTTTATACCTTGATTTAGGTAGGGGATGGGGAGCCTAGCTGAAGCAGAATTTTACAGAAGCAGAAAAGTAGGTTAGAGGAAGGGGCTGAGGGCACAGGTGTCACCAAGAAGGATGGTGTTCAGGCTCCTTCTACACAATGATCAAAGGTGAACTTTATTTTCTTACAATAGCAGAGGGAAGGTATGCCAAGCAGGATGTGGTTACAATGGTTACAAGTGTTAAGAACGGCACCTTCAATGTTTGTAAGTGCAGCACGACCCAGTTATTCACCCAAAGGGGTTGTGGTAAGCAGGGAGAAGCCAGTTTGGAGTTTACAGCTAAAATGGAGTCAGTTATGCTAGCCCAGGGTAGGTTATTACAAATTCTCTTGTTATACCTGAGCGAGTTTAAACAGAAGTGCCACGTTCTGAGTGTGTTGAGAGTTCTCTTTAATGGCTGGCATCTGAGAGTCAGCTAGAGCTTAAACCTCTTGGCCCAGAATAAAGGGCAGTCAACATTTTTATATCAGTTTAGGGTAAGGGGCTGTTAAGCAGATTATTACAGAAGCAGAAGGAGCAGGTTAGGGGAAGTGGGGTGCCTAATAACAAAATTCTATTTAAAGTTGTTTTTCGCTCAGGATGTGGGGTAGGCAGTTACACAGTTGCAGGTACAGGCTGTATGGGCCAGTGGGCCCTGTTTCTCAGAAAATTGGTTACAAAGGTGCCAGCTGTCTTAGACTACAAAGTTCTCAGAACAGAATGCCCTACATAGCTCAGGGTAGGTAAAATGAAGTTGGCAGGATTGTTTAAAATGTATTCATCACAGCCAAGCTGGGGTATTTCACTATGTCTTACTGAAGTTACAGTAAAGAGAAATAAATGGTAGAAATCATTAGCTGAATATATAAGTGCTGAGTTTTATTTGGATTGATATAAGACACAGACTATTCAGATTCAAAAAACAGTAAGACCGACAGAAAGACAAATATTAAAAAATGTACATTTGGATACATTATAGCTGAACTGTATGTATACCAAAGTAGAATATTTTTTAATAGTTTTTATTTTAAAAAGAGAAAAGACAAATTACCTACAATAATTGGATTGACACCTGATTTCTTAACAGAAAAATATAAGCCACAAAAGCAGGATAACATACTCAAATTACTAGAAATAAAAATACCTTGTCAATCTGAATTATATACTCAGATGAACTTTACTTAGTAATAAAGGATAAAATATATTTCGTTGAAAAAAATTGAATACAGTTAGTTTCTATTTGACTCTTTTTGGAAGAAATTTAAGTGTGTTCAAAAAAAGGGAACTAAATCCAAAAGGTAATACTGAGAGAAAAATGGAAGACAAAGTGGTAGGTACTGCTATTGTAAAGTGATTATAATTAGACATATAGCAGGTATTACTACTAAAAATTACTATAAATAACTTTATATTGGTACATTTGAATATAGATAAAATTTACATGTTTTAAGAAAAATAAAATTTATATATTAAAAAATGCAAAATTGGATAATTCTATAACAATTAGAGAAATTGAATCAGTGATTAAAATCTACTCACGAGGTAGCCTAGATGATACCAATTTTATACTATTTGAGAGAGCAATAAAGCAAAACATTTCTCAAGTCATTTTATGGTGCTAATTATAACTTTGCAAAGTTATACAACTACAGTATAAAAATTATAGCTATATTTAATTTCAAAGAAATTAGTAATATGTGTTCTGCAGAATCTAAAAAAAATAGGGTGATAGTTAATTGTGTATATCAATTGGAGTGAGTTAAGGAATGCCAAGATAGCTGGTAAAACATTACTTCTGGGTATGTCTATGAGGGCCTTTCAGAAAGAGATTAGCATTTGAATTGGTAGGCTGAGTAAAGAAGACCAGTGTGGACAGGTATCATCTAATCTATTGAGCATGTACAGAACAAGAAGGCAAAGGAAGATCAAATTCTCTGTATCTCTTTCTTTTGAGCTGGGGCACTATTCTCCTGTCCTTGGACATCAAAATTTCTAGTTTTAGGACCTTTGGACTTTAGGCCTTACACCCATTTCTCAGTTTCTTAGGCCTTTAGCCTCAGTGTGGGAGTTACATCACCAGCACTGCTGGCTCTCAGACCTTAAGACTTGGACTAAGTTATATCGCCAGGTTTCCTGGATCTCCAGCTTACAGATGATGGTGTATAATTGATGGTGTATAATGTACTTCCTGGTCTCCATAATTGCATAAATCAATTCCCATAACAAATCTCATCATTTTGTGTGTGTGTATATATACACATATATACACACACACACATATATATACACACATATATACATATATACATATACACACACACATACACACATACTGTACATATACATGAATTCACAGAATTCACATAATAGATATATGTACATATGTAGAATATATAGATATATAGAATATATATAATTATATGGAGAGAATAATTATATATATAATCATATAGATGTCAAATAATATATGCTTTCCAAAAATGGAAATATATATATACATATATATATATTCATTCTATAAATTCTGTTTCTTGGGAAAACTCTGATTAACAAATAGTAAAAGGACACAAATTATTGTGGAGTAATTTTCTTCAGTAGTACAAAAATGCTGTAACATGAATTTCTAGGTAATTTATAACATAAAACAAAAATGGTGATATAAGATTTAACTTTTAAAAGTGGAAAAAGTCAAAGATATTATCGTAATTATTTTCACCATCACACTTTTCCTAGCTAGCATGTTAGAAAAGAAAAATAGACCAAAAATAGGAAAGAAACACACAAACCTGTTTTTATTCTAAAACAATGTGAATATACCATAGAAACCCCTAGAGAATCTCCAGTATAATTTTTGAAGTTGAGTAAAATTGATGAATTTGCTTATGTAAGATAACACAAATATGTACCTACCAATTAGATTATTCCAGTAATAAACTTTTAAGAAATACAGTTCTAAAAATAGTTTTAAAAATAGCCACAGAATAAACAATACATAGGAATACATTTAACAAATGTTGTAAACAATCTTTATGAAGAAAATGCAAAATTCTAGTGTAAAAAGATGTAATTTAATGGAAGTTATATGCATGTATAAAAATACTGTAGCACAGATGTTAGTTTTCTACAAATTGGCCTCTGTTTTAAATACAATTAACAAAATTATGTCAAAATTAGAATCTTGCAAATATCTTTAATTTGTATAAGGCAATAAAGAAAGACTAACAACCAAATAGAAAATGGACAATTCATAGAATGGAAAACAGACTAAATCTCCCTAATAATTAGGAAAACTCTAAGCATAGTCATGTTGAAATACAATTTCATGCCCATTAGATTAATAATTGGTAAAAAAAAATTAAGTAGAATAATAATACATCCCTTCAAAGATGAGAAAGTTAGCATTCTTATAACTTCCTGAATTTGTATAAATTAATTCAACTGCCTTAGAGAATAGTCTAGCTATCTTCTAAAAGTTGATAGTATCTTCACACTATAATTTAGCAATTCTGGTGTCCTTATGTTAGTAGTATTTGTAATAGAAACAAATTAGAGACAATCTAAATGCTCATAAACTGAAAAATAAATGGGTTTTTAGATATTTATATAATTGAATACCATAAAGAAAGTATGAATAAACAAAAGCTAGGTATATTAATGTTGTTAAAACTTTCAGACATAAGTGCAAATAAATCTATGGGTTATACTTTATAGAAAGTTTGAAAATAGACAAAACAATACTACATATTGTTTAAGAATGTATCCATCCATACAAGTAAATACGTAAGGAAATGTATGGAATTTACAAACAGGAGATTGAATAAATAGTAATAAAAAGGGAAAATAATGCTTAGAGGTGGGATTCATAGAGGACATCAATTGTATTGGGGATGTTTTATTTCCAAAATGGTGTAGTGAGTATATGGGTGTTAATTTTATTAAGACTGATACTTTTTTGGTGTATGTTAAGTATTCCTTAAAATAGGAAACTGTCCCTTCCCTTAATTTAGGAAAGTGTTCTTTTCCTTCTGTCACAGGAAAACATGTATATAGGAAAGAGGAGGAGTGTAAAAGGAAAGCAAGTAAAGGGAGGTTGGAGAGACAGAGAAAGAGGGAAGGGAGAAGAGGTTACAGAGCTAGGAGAACATCTGACTTCATACTCCTGCACAGGTTGTGGTGTCAGTGAGAGCTGAGTTTAAATTCCAGTGCAAACATTTAGTAGCTCTGTAATCTTGGGTGGTTTATTCAGCTCTAAACCTTATATTCTTATCTGTAAAATACAGTAATAATAGTACCTACATTAACAAGTTGCTCTGGTGATTAACACAGTGAAATATGAATAAAGCCTTTAGCAAAGTTTCTATCATATATTATGTGCAATTAATCTTAGTAACTATTGTTTTAATCTCTTATGCCACTACTCAAATCGTATATTCTTTCCTTAGCAGCACCTTCTACTTGGTAGCTGAAACACAGTCTGTAAAGTATTTTGATATAATTATTTGGCCTAACAGCACTTAGGGAGGCAGGCAAGCTATTCTAAAGATTAAGTAACCTATATAAAGTCCGCAACCTGTGAGGATAAGATCTGGGTCTTAAAGCAGCTCTTCTTGTTCCCAAATCGGTATTCTTTCCAGTTCACTGTTAAAATAGAGTGTCAGGTCGTAAGACTGACAGAAAAAACTTTTCGTGGAGATGAGATACCAAATTACAAACAAGACCTCAGGCCATGCCAGGGAAAGATTAGGTCACGCACCCCTACACTTAATAAACTATGTTGTAATTGCCACAAGGATTTTCTTTCTTTCAAGTAGCTGAACAATCACTGGCCTTGAGATAAGCAATGTTGAAACAACTGCAGCTCACCAACCACCAGACACTGACTAATCGATCCTTCTGTTCCCCAAGCCACAAATAGAGCTTTGATTGGACAAGAGACTAATTTCAGTAACTTTGTTCTGATGAGAGATCACCAACAATGGACAGTTCTGGCCAGTTTACAGAGACTGTGCACTGAGTTTCTTTGTGTCCCTGTTTCACCTTTTGATATTTAGAAATTGATTTTACTGCACTTTAATGTTGTTTCTACTCCAAAGTGAAACATGAGTCATATGTAACATACGTGTTTATTCTGTATGCTTGTGTTACAGCCTCCTTTGTGAATCTTTGAATCTCCATGTCTCCTCCTATGCTCTGTTGAATATGCATAGTTGGAAACCTGTTCAGAATACATTCTTGTCTCATTTGTTCTTCCATCAAAATATTTGATTTTGATTTCTTCTGGAGGATAAACTTTTCAGTCTGTCAGAATGGCTACTGTATAGGCTGCAACCTTTTATAATAAACGAAGTCTCCTTTCCAAATTTATATACCTCATGGTTATTCATCCATACCATCATGACTGTCACCCTTAGTAGGTGGTAACTTCGATGTGGAGAGAGACTATCATTTAGTCTGTTTTTTTGTATATTCACCATTGCACCTTTCTCAGAATTCTTCAGAGTATATGACCTATCCAAACTGAAACTGGCTCATGAAAATAACATGAACAATTTTCATCACAATGGATTTTGAATTTTTTTAAGTTACTGATACTTCTTGAGTATTTTAAAGCAAGAATGAAAATAGTAGGGCAAAACTGAGCAACACTTACTTGTGGCAGAGGTTTAAGTGTCTTCAATACTTAAGAATAAAAAAGGACTTGCTTAATAAGTTTCAGGATTACAGAGTTTATATATGTATATATCTTTATAGATATGTTCCTCACACTTGGGTTTATCTGTTCTTTGAATCAGCAAAAATTTGGGAATGGTTAGTGGTGAATTAGAGATATAAAAGCAAGAATTAAAATATAAATTCAGGCATTGAGAAGGGAGCTGATCACAGGATGATTGAAGGACAAGGCAGATTAGACTGAAGTGAAACAAAGACTGCTTTACTTATGCAAAATGAAAAGACTGAAGTTTCTAGGTGTTGCATGAAATCTCTCATAGTGGAAACAGCCCCGATACAGTTCAAAACAGAACCCAGGTGCAGGCCCCTAATGTGTGTGTGCAGTCTTCAGTGATATAAAAGACTCCTTTTATTAATGCTGAAAAAATGGATTCCAAAGCACTGCCCTTATCTTCCAAATACCCACAATGTGTTGGCAAAACCTGATAAACAGAGACAAGTATGAAGACTTGAAAGACAAATTACTGTCCTTTAGGTGACCCACCAAAATGTTCTTTAAATAACAGTGTTGGAGATTAACAGGCTGTGGAGCCAGGGCACAGAGAAGGACAAGAACCAAATCATCTTGTTGATGGCTTTCCATGTGATAGAGTGGAGTCTATCTGCAGATGTTTTCTCTGTCAAAAAAATAAGAGTGATATTTACCAATTTTATTATTTCAGAAAGTAATAAAATGGAGTGTAAATAATAAATAAGTATATGTTAAATATGACTTACATTCTTGCATTTTATATTCATAGACAGGCTGCTATAACTGCCTATAAATGTGGATAACTGAAAAATACATAACTAATATTTCTTTGCACAAAACATGCAAACTGCATGCAGTGAATGCACACAATGCTATTACAAAATATTCAGAATTTACCATTGACTTCCTCACTTTCTCTAAAGGATTTTATGTATTACTGGCATAATAATTGAAATTTCTTATTGAAATAATTACAGATATAGGTATTGCCAGCTGGAAAAATATTTTTGTTGTACAGAGACTACTGTCATAATGGCAAATTTTGAAGTGAGATTTGACCTGTATGATGAGAAATAGCTCTTCTAAAGCCATACCCTGAATCCAAACACTGAAGAAGACAATATGATTTTTGTGTTGAGTAGAGACAATCTTTTATCTTACTTCACTTTTCGCTGTGAAGAGATCAAATCTCAACTGAATGAGAACTTCCATAGAAAACTGTTTGACAGGGAGTCAGGGTGTTCTTCTACCATGTAAAATGCCTGATTTATAAGGGAGACATTTGTCTTCCCTGCTTCAGAAGTCATCAGACATATGTAGGTGGGTCTTGACCTGCTGGCCGGTTCCCAAAGCTTTAATTCATTGCTCAGTTAGGGAATGTATTATTAATGTAATTGCACATTTTATGGAAAAAGGGAAACAGAGCAACAGTGTAAGATGTATGCTATTGGCATTCCTGATCAGTGATATTTCCTTGCCCTAACTCGAAGTTTATCATCTTACAGTTATTCAACAAGGCACAATCTGTGAGCAGAAAGTATATCCACATTGAAAATGTGGAGCTATTATTGTAGAGTGAAAAAAAAATATTGTGGGGAAATTTTTCTTAGTTAACTGGTAAGGAATCTGAGTCTCAGAGTAGTAAAGAGACTTTTCCATTTGTGGAATTTTTAGGACACTTTTTTTTTATTATACTTTAAGTTCTGGGGTACATGTGCAGAACGTGCAGGTTTGTTATAGAGGTATACACGTGCCATGGTTGTTTGTGGCATCCATCACCCCATCATCTACATTAGTATTTCTCCTAATGCTATCCCTCTCTTCACCCCCAGCCCCTGCTATCCCTCTGCTAGTCCTCCACCCGCTGACAAGCCCCAGTGTGTGATGTTCCCTTCCTGTGTCCATGTGTTCTCATTGTTCAACACCCACTTATGCATGAGAACATGCAGTGTTTAGTTTTCCATTCTTGTGTCAGTTTGCTGAGAATGATTGCTTCCAGCTTCATCTATGTCCCTGCAAAGGACATGAACTCATCCTGCATAGTATTCCATGGTGTATATGTGCCACATTTTCTTTATCCAGTCTAACATTGATGGGTATTTGGGTTGGTTCCAAGTCTTTACTATTTTGAAAAATGCTGCAGTGAGCATATGTGTGCATGTGTCTTTATAATAGAATGATTTATAATCCTTTGGGTATATACCCAGTAATGAGATTGCTGGGTCAAATGGTATTTCCAGTTCTAGTTTTGCTATTGTAAATAGTGCTCCAGTAAACATATATGTGCATGTGACTTTATAGTAGAATGATTTATAGTCCTATGGATATATACTCAGTAATGGGATTGCTGGGTCAAATGGTATTTCTAGTTCTAGATCCTTGAGGAGTCGCTACACTCTCTTCCATAATGGTTGAACTAATTTACACTCCCACCAACCGTATAAATTTTTGTATTTCTCCATATCCTCTTCAGCATCTGTTGTCTCTAGATTTTTTAATGATTGCCATTCTAACTGGCATGAGATGGTATCTCAATGTGGTTTTGCTTTGCATTTCTCTAATGACCAGGGATGATGAGCTTTTTTACATATGTATGTTGGCTGCATAAATGTCTTCTTTTGAGAAACATCTGTTCCTATCCTTCGCCCACTTTTTGATGTTTTTTTTTTTTTTTTTTGTAAATTTGTTTTAGTTCTTTGTAGATTCTGGATATTAGTCCTTTCTCAGATGGGGAGGGTGCAAAAATGTTTTCCCATTCTGTTCGTTGCTGCTTTACTCTAATGATAGTTTATTTTGCTGTGCAGAAGCACTTTAGTTTAATTAGATCTCATTTGTCAATTTTGGCTTTTGTTTCCATTGCTTTTGGTGTTTTAGTCATTAAGTCCTTGCCCATGCCTATAGGACACATATTTTAATGAGAAAAAAATCACCCATAATCTCACCACAAGGGGAAACCTTCATTAGACTCTTCGATTTTTAAAAAATTGGAAATAGCTTCTTTTACTTAACAGTTAACTGCCTATAAACTTGAGTCATAATAAATGTAATGGACATTTTTTATTAGTCTTGCAAAATATGACTTTGGTGGCTTCATAATGTTGTATTTTATAAATGCATAGTAACACACCTAAGCAGTCAGTTTTTTGTATAAATTTAGCTTCCCACCCCCACTGAGTCAAGATTCAGATCTTCTTGAACACAATTGAATAAATTTTCTTAGGATCTCCTTAGGACAAGTTTTTGAAGTGGAACAATTGGGTTTAAGTTACAAACATTTCTGAAATATCTGGAATATCTTGTTATATTTATTAATTTATTGTTTCTTTTAACAGATGTATAGGAGGTCTTTTGACATGCAAAATACTGTGCTCAATGCGACTCTGAATATGAGACTGTCATCATGTACATAAAGTTGTTTACATTTTATTAAAGGAAGTATACAAATAAACAGGCAATTATATATCAGAAAGATAACAGCAATATTAGGGTACTGTTACCCATGAGATGAAATGTCTGACTATAAATAGTTTTAGGCCCAGGGTTACAATGTCATGGGAAAGGAAACAAATTTCATATGAGGCAAAATAAATTCCTCAGGGAAAAGCCACATTTCAGTTAGAGAGATGAAGAATATCAGATATTTTTTCTGAAAAGAAATTATGAATTCCAATGGGTACTGTGAGAGTTTCAGGATTTAAGAAAGAAGATAAAAGAAGATGATGCAGCCTTATTTGCATGGAGGATGAGAGAAAAGAGTGATGAAAATTGGAGTTTTTGTGTGATAGCATAAACCGAATTCAAGGGCACAAACAGATTAGTCCTAAAGGTAGCTGGACTGCAGCTATTTGATAAGGAGAGATGGGATACTGTGTGAAGACTTTCCTCACCCTGGATGAGGTGGCAGTTTTCTTTAAAGCACTTTGAATATCTGAGAAGTAAGAAGATTTCATGAAAATTAAACTATTATTTCCCTTTAGGATTAATCAGCATGACCCTCTCTCTTATGGTATATTGCCTAACTTCGCTGCATTTGAAGGCATCTTGAAGCTTTGGATTTAAAAGAGAAAGAGTGATTTAATAGGGAAGAACCCTGTTCTTCACTGCCACTCTGGGACACTTTCCCTACTATTGTTGTGTATTAAAAAAATGGCTTCCTCTGATGAAGCTCAGAGTTCAGCATAGGGATAGATAGGTTTTTAACTTTTGACTCTGTCTCTTGGTAAGTATGAACACCAGGGGTGGCAGTAGCCATACTGAGATCCCCCGCTGAGATTAGCTGAGACCAAGAAGGGCAGAGTTGGTTTGGTAAAGATACCCAAGAAATGAGCAGAATCCATACTGATATAACTGTATTGTTAACAAAAAATATATTTTTCAATGAGTTTTTACACAGTAATTGTAAACATACCATTAAAAATTGGCAGATGCTACTGAGATTCCCAATGAATTATCTGTGTGGCTGGCATAATTCTTCCTTTCCCTGTTGTGTCATAGCAGCCCTACTTTGTCCTCATGACTAGAGTCACAGGTTCCATGATAATGCTGTTATTCCTTGTATGCCTTTCTCTTGGCTGCTAGATTCCTGCTGTGCCTATTGTAGTTATATTTCATTTATGAATCAGGACTTTTACAAATGCAGAGCATAAGGTTGTAGGGAGGAGGATCTCAAAATATCCAACTTGGCAATGGAGAGTAAGGCCAGGTAAGGTCTCTAAAACTTCCATTATTTGGATCCTGGGTCTTAATAGTGAAAAATAATAACAATAATGAAAAGCAGTTGTCAATTTAGGATATATAATGCATCCTGGAAGACAGTGCCTTATCTCTGCATGTTACCACCTCAAGCCTAGCTCCTCAGCTTTAAAAGACCATTCTATTTATTCTGTCAGGTAGTGTGGAATATTATAGGAACAGTAGATCCCATGTTCGCATGTCTGATGTTTATCTTCTTTTCAGTAAAGTTGGTTGTTTTGTATTCAGCCAGTGCTTGACTTACGATCACGATTGGTTCCAACAGACTGGTCGTAACACTATTTGGTCGTAAGTTGAGTAGGCTATATGTACAGTACTGTGAAATGATGTTACAAAAATCTTTAAGTCATATATTTTCGTAATTTTCTTTCATTATTGTTATATATCATAATTTTCTTTGTTCATTTTATGCCATTTGTATCATCTGTACACCATTTTGTTTCTTATTTTTACATTCGTCAGGTTTAAGTAAAACACTGCATTACCAGTACAACTGGTTTAATATTTGCAAAACATACAAAATTACAAAATACAGGTGCATACAAAAATACAAAATACAGGCGTAAAAAATACCATAGGAAATATTTTCCCAATTACAAAACATATCAAAATATATAAACATGTACGAAACATTTTATTGACCACTGGTGCTTGGCTGCGGGTTGTTGATGTCGTCATCTGAGGTAGCAGTAGGGGTTACTGGAGTTGGTTTTTTCATAAACATGGTGAGCTTTGTCTGAATTGTACGTTTCTTTTTTTCTTCATAAATTTCACGATACAGATGAAACACATCGTGCGCCATCCGTTCAATCCTTGCAAATCGTTCAATGTTTGGGTCCATTGCTTTGAAATGTATAAGAAGTTTATTCAGTAAAGATAAACCATCTGATAATCCCTTAGTGGTGAACTTTCTTTCTGGCTCCTCCTCTTCTTTCTCTGCTTCTCTTCTTTCTTCTTCTGCCACTCTTTCTTCTTCCAGTTCGATTAGCTCTTCATTTGTAAGTTCATCAACATTGAAAATCTGTTCTGCTAGATATCCCTCATCTGTAATTAATTCATCCAGACTATCAACAAACTTACATGCTCCTTCCTCATCTGCACTCGCTGCTTCTCCAGTCACTTGAACACTGCATTTGGAATCTTTTCTTGAATCTCTGGAACCAGCCAGTGCTTGCTACAAATTCTTGACTGTAATCTCCTCCAGCACCCTCCTTCAGAGTCTGCAATAGACTTCTCGCCTTCATCTGCACAGTAAAAAGACTTAATGGTGTCCGTTTTTGAATTTGATCTTCCATCCAAATATATAGCAATTTCTCCATTTCGTGGATGGGCCCGCTTCTTTGCTTTGTTATAACTGTTGATCGCTTGGGTGCAGAACCTTTCACAGCTTTACGAATTCTTTCTTTATCTTTCAAAATCATCGACACAGTCGAGTGTGATAACTTCGTATCATGTGTGATCACATTCACTTTCTTTCCTCCTTCGTACTGCTTAATAACCTTCATTTTCATGTCGAGATCGATGGCCTTTCTTTCTTGGCAGTCTGAGGCGTAGACAAAGACAATTTCCTCTTGGTAGACATCTTGGGAGGGGTTTGATGAAAAATATCCAAGACACAAAACACAAATTGCTGTCCCGAGTCTGGAATAACAGTTGAAATGGTGCACGTGGAGATGGTAGTGCTGCCGGAAGCTGGTCCACACTGTTGTACACCCAGCTGGGCAACGTTTGCGCTGCCAGACACGGAGTAGTGATGACTAGTGATTGTGGTCGTAAAATCGAATGGTCATAAGTTGCATAGGTCGTAAGTCGATCAATACCTGTACCACAATGTTAAGTGGGCTGCTATGTCAAAAAATTAAACACTAAGTCATGAGACAATGGTACTTTGTCAGGCACTACAGGCAAAAGAGGAATATGTGCTCACTGCCCCTTCCAAGGTGGAAGGGTTTCAGTGTAATCAACGTGACAGGAAGACATTACTGGCCTAATAGAGAGATGATGCCATTTTGGGAACATAGTGTTGATCTCTCCAGATGGGAAGTTGGTCTTTTAATTGTCATGGTAGCTAAGTTAGCCTTACTGAATAGAGACTCATGTGTGACCCATAGATAAATCCTCCATCCCCACATTCATAGTACTCCATTTATCTTTCCATTGTGACAGCACTAGGGTGGAAGATGACAGCAAGTTGACTAACATTGAATGGTTATATCATTATGTGTACTTGGTTATTTAGTGCCTTCTCTGGTGGTGGATGTTCTCTGGTTATCAGTAACATACAGCACAAAAATTTTCACGTTATGTTTCCAAGTTTATAAATAATCAACCTGCCTCTAATCCCTAATCTTTTAATTTTTTTTCCTTTCTAGAAAGGCAAGCCATTCTCTCCTTTCCATAAAACTATGTATATTATTACTTTCCTGCCTCTTGTTTATACATGAAATTGATGACCAGATGTACTACCCAAAGCCCTTCCTTTAGAATAACTGCCATCATGATGTATTTCAAGGACACCGCTGAGTAGCATCATAATGCTGCATTACTTCATTTTGGCATATGCCACGTACAGAGCTGTGTCATCTGTGAAGCATCCTTACTGTATTATCTCTTCCATCAGTTGTGTAGTGAGGAAGAAGTGCCAATAATATAGTGGTAGACAACGTAAGGTTCTATCAGTATATTTTTGATCTCTGGTCCTATACTGCCCAATTCTGTATATATCATTTTCATTTAATGGTGGATTAGTGTTAGCCTGCCCAAAAATGACTTAATGGACCTGACAAAATTCAACTAATGCAGTTCTGTCTGCATGCTCACTTGATCTTACTCTATCAGGGGCAGTAGAATAACCATAACTGTTCCTTCACTGAGGTATACAATTATCTGATGTATAATTAAGTCTCTGTTAATGACAGAACACTTACTTTTAATGCTTAATGTATTAGGCTGTTTTCATACTACTATAAAGCACTACCTGTGACTGGGGAGTTTATAAAGAAAAGAGGTTTAATTGACTTACAGTTTCTCATGGTTGGGGAGACCTCAGGACACTTACAATCATTGTAAAAGGTTAAGGGAAAGCAAGGCATGTTTTACATGGCAGCAAGAGAGACAGAGAGTGAGGGGGCTACTGCCAAACACGTTTAAGCCATCAGATGTCATGAGAATTCATTCATCATCATTAGAACAGCCTGAAGGAAACCTCGCCCATGATCCAATCACTTCTCCTGAGGTCCCTCCTTCTACATGTGGGGATTACAATTGGAGATGTGATTTGGATGGGACACAGAGCCAAACCATATTATTTATTTCCTTACTTATTTTGATATAGGGTCTCACTCTGTTGCCCATGCTGGAATGCAGTGGTATGATCATGACTCACTGCAGCCTTGACCTCCCAGGCTCAAGTGATCCTTTTGCCTCTGCCTCCCAAGTAGCTGGGACTACAGATGTGTACCACCATGCCCAGCTAAGTTTTTTTTTATTTTAGTTGTTTTGTAGAGCGGGATCTCACTATGTTGCCCAAGATGGTCTCAAACTCTTGGGCTAAAGTGATCCTTCTACCTTGGCCTCCCAAAGTGCTGGGATTACAGCCGTGAGTCACCACACCTGACAATATGGAGCACTCTTGCTCCAGAACCCTAAAGGCCTCAGTTTTGATTCTTCTATTGGAACTTGCCGTGAATTTTATGCAACAAAAATTTCCATCACAGTACCTCTAAGACTGTAGAGTCTGCTGATTCGTATGGACCATCTCATAAGGCTGCTTGACTCACAGCTTGAACCATTTGCAGTGTATTTTTTTTACGGGCTCTATTAAAAGCTGGCCATCGTCCATGTCCCTTGGTAAATGTGTTGGAACCGTTATTCCAAATGTAGATTATACTTCCTTCAGTACCTGAAGAAGCCTATCTCTCAGTGGTGTAGAATGGAATAGTTTGAATTTTACTTTGGGAAAGAATGCTGATGGTCCCACGGTCCTGATCATGGGACCATTAATATTCACTAGTGAGGTAGTAATCTAATACTTGTAGAATTTTTTATTTAATAAACAAAAGTGGACCACATTTACCTTACCAAAGCTTCCAATATGCTTGTCACTTATTTTCTTTCTTCTGATTAAAATTAGTCATCTTTAAAGTAGACCTGTGTGATGTTCTGCAGAAAGCACTTATAGATGGCCCAAGTAACAATGGTTTAAGAACCACGGATTTGACATATTTATATAGTTTTGACTTAGATATGACGCTTGATCTTGTCAATATATGTAAGTGAAAGTGTCTATAAAGTTGTGACAATTATTTTAGATCAGTGATTTTTAAAATAGTGCCTGATTATTACCACTCTACTGTATACTTAGAAATGGTAGAGATAGTAAACTATGTATGCATATTTTACTTTAATAAAAAATAATTTTTTTAAAAAGGAGGAAAAAAAGAGGAAATGGACTTAGGATAGGAATCCAGGCTTAAAATGGCATTTTAAAAATGGTCCCTGATTCAAAAACTTTCCATAGAGTCACCACTGATCAGGAAAATTCATTTTGGATTGTGTTTCAGTGATTGTGAAGTTTTGGGTAGGTTTTTTACAATAGACTATCTTCCTCTAAATAATGTAATCTGAAACCAAAAAGATTTTATAGATCTTTTTTACAGCAGCTTCTTTCCTGTCAAGCTTTTAAAAATATTATGTGCGTACACATAAATATTTTAAATAGAAATAACACTGTATGTTTTAGTGCATTTCCTATCATTACATTTAACCTTTAGTTGCCATATTTTATTGAGATCACATGAACCCATATACTTTCGTTTCAGGTGTTAGTGGTTTTTCTCCACTTTGGTGTGTAAATTAGGTAAGTTCCCTTGTGCTTTTCTCCAGTTTCATTGATGAAACTCAATGAAACTGTTGAACAGAAAAGGGCCAAGTGTGGAACCCCATAGTTTATCTCCTTCACAGTAATAAACATCCATTAATCAATATTTTTAGTCTTCAGTTATTCAGTCGGCCTGGATCCACATAATTGTTCTGTCATCCAGCTTACATTTTATCTTGTTCACAGAAAATTATAAGAGACTTTGTCAACTGTGTTACTGAAACTGAGGGATACTATACTGCATTTTCATTTCTGTTTTGAAACATAATAGTAGTTAATTTTTGATAGAAAAATTGCTAAGCAGTTAAATTATCTAATTTGATTACCATCAGATCATTAGAAATTATATACTGTTATTATATTCAATTCTAAGATGAAGACATTGTGGAGAAAAGAGATTAAGTGATTGTATTAGTAGAAGTCACATAACTGCTAAGTAATTCGGTTCTTGGATCTTTTTATTTTTTTATCCCCCCACCCCGCCCCCAAGATGGAGTTTCACTCTTGTTACCCAGGCTGGAGTGCAATGGTGCCATCTCGGCTCACCGCAACCTCCCTCTCCTGGGTTCAAGCAATTCTCCTGCCTCAGCCTCCCGAGTAGCTGGGACTACAGGCATGCGCCATCATGCCCAGCTAATTTTTGTATTTTTAGTAGAGACGGGTATTCACCATGTTGACCAGGATGGTCTCAATCTCTTGACCTTGTGATCCACCTGTCTTGGCCTCCCACAGTGCTGGGATTACAGGCGTGAGCCACTGCGCCCAGCCCAGATCTTGGATCTTTTCTACTTCAAAAGACGTTGCCAGAATAACAGTTGTATCAAAAAATAAATTAAGTAAAAATCCAAAATAATCATTTTATGTAAATTAATTTTACTTTTTTTATAATGCTACTTTATTTTTCTGTTACACAAGTTCGTGGTTCTAAATTTGAGTGTCTGTTCCACTCATATTCTTAAAAGTATTTTCAGAAAAAAAAATAAAAATAGTATTTCCATTTAGTTAGTGCCAAGATGTTAAATAAACCATTGGGAAATACACTATTGGGAAAAAATATCTTCTAAACATATTTCTGAGATGAACTAGAAATTCCAATGCAAACGAAATTGACCTATTTTGATAAATACGGCAATGCTGACAACACTTCTCTGGATATGGATACCGCTAAGAAATTGATGACATTCCAGTGACTTCATTATATATTAAAAATAAACATTTGTTATCTGCTATGAAATTTTATCAGATATTTCAAAATGTCTTATACTAACTTCCATGTAAATTACTGTATTCTTCAATTCATTTAACCATCACAGAGTAGACTGTAGCATCCCTTCTATTTATGTTTGTAGAGTGGTTAAAATCCTTTATTTTTGTTTTAAAAATATTCAGCATGTTTTCAACTTGACAAAAACAATGTGGAAGCTGGGTGAGGTGGCTTATGCCTATAATCCCAGCACTTCGGGAGGCAGGGCATGTGGATTTTTGAGCTCAGAAGTTCGAGACCTGCCTAGGCAACATGTTGAAACTTTATCTCTACAAAAACCTACAAAAATTAGCTAGGTGTGGTGGCATGTACCTGTAGTCCCAGCTACCTGGGAGGCTGAGGAGGAAAGATCATTTGAAACCAGGAGGTCAAGACTGAAGTAAACAATGATCATGCCATAGCACTCCCACCTAGGCAACAAAATGTGGAGAACAGGGAATATAGTTTTTAAGTGTCTCTGTAGTATTTCCATCCTATTACCTAGTACTTTGCCATAGTAACAGTAAATAAAAATTGTATCGATTTGATTTGGGACCACATGTTTTTCCGCCATGTCAAAGTTTTTATTTTTACTAGATGGACTTATTTTTAAAAACGTGCAGAGAGGGTTCTATGGTATTCATTTATTTTTTTGAATTTAATATTGACTAATGAAAGAAATCCATCCTGGAAAGAGTCAGGCCTAATCTCTAGGATATCATGTAGTATATTTCATAAAGGTGAGAAAAAAAGTGCATATAATTATAAGATATTTTAAAGAAGGGAGTATAGATAAATAAGAATGGGAATTTCATTTTGTGGTTTTGTAAACCAACTTACAAATCTGGATATTAGAGGAAACAAGTTTAAGACATTACAGGAAACAAGCTTATAAAGTTATTTTTTAAAAAGTTTGTATATCAAGGAAATATAAGCAAAATGGAGACAGTATAGCTGTGACAGCAGTTTCTAAAGTTTTAAAATGAAATTTGGAAGAGTATATGGTTGTGTGTGTGTGTGTGTGTGTGTGTATATCTCTATCTATCTATCTATCTATATATATATATATCATACATGAGACATCTTACAGCAAGACTTAAGGGATCCTTTTATATGCTAATGCATAATGTAACTTTCTAAGAGAAGTAACATGCAGAAAACTACATATTTATTTGACCTTGGACGTTTTATACATAGGTCATTTTTACAGACCATTGGTCCCCTTTGGGAATTACCACACAACTATGACCATAAAAGAATAAAAGGAACATTCTTATACAACAATGGTGTTGGATGGTCACAGCCCATACACATGATAACAGCATGACTAAAATGTTTATATGGAGCAGGACTATAAACAGAAGGGATAAGTTTGCTTCTTGGGGCAGGAAGGGGATATTAATAAATGCTAGGCAGTATCAAAGTTTTCACCTCTGCTAGGAAGTGGTGATGTTCACAATGACTCAAATAATTACTCTAATGATCTTCAGAGTTTCTTCTAGGACTGTTTCTTTCAAAACTAACATTTTACGTTTTTGTGTTTATAAAGGTTTTTTGATTTTTGACAAAAATCATGATCAAGTTTTAAACAGATAAAAATCTATGTTTATGTGAGTGTGTGTGCACTTAGAAAGGCATGTGAGAGGGTGATGGTGAATTTCTGGATTACTGTGGTGCCAGACTAGACAAGAACATTCTTCCAGATTTCTTCAACCAACCCATGGAAACACAAAAGGAAGAAAATAGCAGTAACAGTATGGAAATTCCATAAAATGAATGTTATACACAAAGTTCAAGGAATGGTACACTGACTTTTTTTTTTTTTTTTTTTTTTTTTTTTGAGACGGAGTTTCGCTCTTGTTACCCAGGCTGGAGTGCTGTGGCACGATCTCGGCTCACTGCAACCTCCGCCTCCTGGGTTCAGGCAATTCTCCTGCCTCAGCCTCCTGAGTAGCTGGGATTACAGGCACACACCACCATGCCCAGCTTATTTTTTGTATTTTTGGTAGAGACGGGGTTTCACCATGTTGACCAGGATGGTCAATCTCTTGACCTCGTGATCCACCCGCCTCGGCCTCCCAAAGCGCTGGGATTACATGCGTGAGCCACCATGTCCGGCCATGGTCCACTGACTTAAACAGAGATGTAAATGGATTTTAAAGCACAATCTTGAACTTCAGGTAACCTATGCCAATCTCTTACCAAAAAGGAATAAATGGCTTGACAAAAGTTAAGTAATACATGAGACTACTTCCAACTGACTTTACAGCTCAAAGACACAGGCATCATACTAAGTAGATTATGGTTTAGCTATCCGCTGAATCTGAAATTACCCTTGGAGTTATCTAGAATGGGAGTCATGTCTTCATCATAAACTTTCCTTGGTCTATGTCTCTTCATTCTTCTTCCACGTTATAAGACCATTGGATTTTCAGGGGAAAGGACTAATGGAATTACGTTTTGCTGATTTATTTAAGGCAAGTGTTAAAAACAGGAGAAGAGACAAATTATTGAATGTCACAAATATTTGCACTGGCCTGGGTATTAGAGGAATATAGATAATTGAAGGTCTTGCATCCTATGTTTAGAAACTGAGATCCCTTCCTCCATGACTCAAAATTACCTATTTTATGGTTATATTTTTCTCTGTCACTACAAAAGCCCCATCAGATATAGCAACTGAGATTAGAAAATGCTCTTCTAATGTCTCACTAAGGTTTCTGTTCTTTACTGAAGCTCAGTTAATGTCAAGTAGAAGTATCAGCGATTGTTTTTATTTCTTCAGAGAAGAAAGGAAAGACTAAGAAAAAATACATTTCAACCAAACATGAGGTTAAAAATTCATTTTTTTGTTATACTTTAAGTTCTGGGGTACCTGTGCAGAACATGAATGTTTATTACATAGGTATACCCGTGTCATGGTGCTTTGTTGCATCTATCACCCCATTGTCTACATGAGATACTTCTACTAATGCTGTCACTCCCCTGGTCCCCCACCCCCTGCTATCCCTCCTCTGGCCTCCAACCCCCTGACATGCCCTGGTGTGTGATCTCCTTGCTGTGTTGTTGATTTATAACCCTTCAGGTATGTACTTAGTGTTGAGATTTATGGGTCAAATGGTGTTTCTAATTCTAGATCCTTGAGGAATAGCTACAGCGTCTTCCACAGTGATTGAACTAATTTACACTCCCACCAACAGTGCAAAAGCATTCCTATTTCTCCGCATCCTCTCCAGCATCTGTTGTCTCCTGAGTTTTTAATGATTGTCATTCTAACTGATGTGAGATGGTATCTCATTGTGGTTTTGATTTACATTTTTCTAATAATCAGTGATGATGAGCTTTTTTCCATATGTTTGTTGGCTGCATAAATATCTCCTTTTGAGAAGTGTCTGTTCATATCCTTTGTCCACTTTTTGATGAGTTGTTTGTTTTTTCCTGTAAATTAGTTTAAGTTCTTTGTAGTTTTTGGATATTAGCCCTTTGTCAGATGGGTAGATTGCAAAAATGTTTTTCCATTCTATTGGTTGCCGGTTCACTCTAATGATAGTTTCTTTTGATGTGCAGAAGCTCTTTAGTTTAATTAGATCCCGTTTGGCATTTTGGCTTTTGTTGCCATTGCTTTTGGTGGTATAGTCATGAAGTCCTTGTCTATGCCTGTGTACTGAATAGTATTGCCTGGGTTTTTTTTCCAGGGTTTTTATGGTGTTAGATCTTATGTTTAAATCTTTAAGCCATCTGGAGTTAATTTTTGTATAAAGTGTAAGGAAGCGGTCCAGTTTCAGCTTTCTGCATATGGCTAGCCAGTTTTCTCAATATTATTAAATAGAGAATCCTTTCATCATTGCTTGTTATTGTCAGGTTTGTCAAATATCAGATGGTTGTAGATGTGTGGCGTTACTTCTTAGGGCTCTGTTCTGTTCCATTGATCTATATCTCTGTTTTGATACTAGTACCATGCTGTTTTGATTACTGCAACCTTGTATCTTACCGTTTGAATTCAAGTAATGTGATGCTTCCACCTTTGTGTGTGTGTTTTTTTTCCTTTGGTTTGTCTTGGCTATGTGGGCTCTTTTTTCCTTGCATATAAAGTTTAAGGTGGTTTTTTCCAATTTTGTGAAGAAAGTCAATGGTAGCTTGATAGGGATAGCATTGAATCTATAAGTTACTTTAGGCAGTATGGCCATTTTCACAATATTGATTCTTACTAACCGTGAGCATGGAATGTTTTTCCATCTGTTTGTACCCTCTCTTATTTCCTTGAGCAGTGGTTTGTAGTTCTCCTTGAAGACTTCCTTCACATCCATTGTTAGTTGTATTTCCAGTTATTTTATTCTCTTTGCAACAGTTGTGAATGGGAGTTCACTCATGATTAGGCTGTTTGTCTATTACTGATATATAGGATGCTTGTGATTTTTGCACATTGATTTTGTATCCTAAGACTTTGCTGAATTTGCTTATCAGCTTAAGGAGATTTTGGACTGAGATGATGGGGACTTCTAAATATACAATCATGTTATCTGCAAATAGAGACCGTTTTACTTCATCTTTACCTATTTGAATAACCTTTATTTTTTTTTCTTGCCTGAATCCCCTGGCCAGAACTCCCAATACTATGTTGAACAGGAGTGGTGAGAGAGGAGGCCATCCTTGTCTTGTGCCAGTTTTCAAAGGGAATTCTTCGAGTTTTTGCCCATTCAGTCTGATATTTGCTGTGGGTTTGTCATAAATAGCTCTTATTATTTTGAGATACATTCCACTGATAACTAGTTTATTGAGAGTTTTTAGCATAAAGGGCTGTTGAATTTTTTTGAAGGCCTTCTCTGCGTTTATTGAGATAATCTTGTGGATTTCGCTTTGGTTCTGTTTACGTGATAGATTACATTTATAGATTTGTGTATGTTGAGATCCTAACACAACTTTCTAACAAGAAAACAAGCTGCTTTATAATATCTGATCCTTACCACCAATATTTTCATTTTAGGGAAGGGGACTTTTCATGCTAATAGATGCAACTGACTGCTGCAATCAGTGAAATAATTAACTGAGTAATTCCAAAGTCTGTTAAATTCTAACAGTTCAGAAATCAACAAATGACCTTATAATCTTGGGCTTTCTGTATACTTCAAAAGTGCGGGATAAATCAACTTGAAATCGTCTTCTTGGATATTATTTTTTAGAGTTAATTAATATCCATGGAGAAGCTTAAAAGCATACATAGCACACCTGTGTCAGATCATTTAAACCTTAAAACTAACCTACAGCCATGAAGTCATAGGATACAAGACTATCCAATCAATGATGACATAGTTGAGAAGGAAACTACAAAACATCTATAAGAGCTGAACATTGGATGTTGGGAGACAATTACGAAGATGGAACTAGACTGGGAAACACCAATCAGAAGCATGATGACTGACACAAACTAAAGCCACATGACACATTAGATACATTTTGATACAATCAAGTAGAAGAAATGTTATTGCCAAGATAAAAACAGAATAATATACTGTTAAAGTACAGATTCATATCAGTGTGATAGGCATGTATTTGTTAGTATCAACAAGCAATTGTCTTTAGCAAATTATCTGATATATTCTTTTAGAATTAATGGTGACCTTATAAAGAATATAGGACTGTATGTCTTGTGCTGTGACAAATCAGTTGTAGGAACCTGAGCAAGTCAATTAAGATTTATTGATTCAATTTCTTTCTTTGCAAAGTGAAATGGGTTGAACAGTATTTCATTTTCCACAGTGTTCAAGGGAATATGATACACTTGAAGGAAAATACTATGCAATATCTGAATATAGGAAATATGCACTTAAATTCCCTAAATCTATAAAAGTAAAAAAAATAATTGCAAAAAGAGAAAAGGTGTCCATAATCAAATATATATGAGGGGCTGGGTGTAGTGGCTCATGCCTGTAATCCCTGCACTTTGGGAGGCTGAGGTAGGTGAATCACATGAGGCCAGTGAGACCAGCCTAGGCAACATGGCAAAACCCAGTCTCTCCCAAAAATACAAATATTAGTTGGGCTTGGTGGCTGGTGCCTTTAATCCCAGCTACTTAGGAGGCTGAGGCAGGAGAATTGGAGAATTGCTTGAACCCAGGAGGCAGAGGTTGCACTCAGCTGAGATCTCACCACTGCATTCCAGCCTGGGCAACAGAGATACTACTATCTCAAAAAAAAAAAAAAAAAAAAAAAAAAAAAAAAAAAAAAAGTGTGTGTGTGTGTGTGTGTGTGTGTGTGTGAAAAATAAAGTATGTGTATACATATATATGAGAAATTGCATAGTGTAAAAAATAAGACTTTTTAAGGAAAGAGACATTTAAATGTTAATGTCTTTCTCTAAGCCTATTTACTTATTTGGCAAATCTGTTTTTCCCCTCCACCTCCCCGTTCTATCCTGTTCTCTCTTCCTCCACCTTCTGCTCTTTTCCCTTTCTCTCCTTCCTTCTGTTTCTTCCCCCGCTTTCTGCTCCTCATCCATTTTTGAAATGTATCAACGTCTCTCTTTCTCTTAAAAAAAACACTTGGGGAAATTATAGAAATCTCAGTTTCAGAAATAGATGTTATAAAATGTGTTCCAAATCTCTGAAAGAAACCTCTTTCCCAATGATGCAAATGTATGACTTCAAGAATTCAAACATAGTTTTGAAATTTAAAGTGTTTGCTATTGATGAAGCAAATCTAGAAAGAAACCATTTAGAATGCAGGCATATGCTGAAATACAGCAAACAGATTTATCTACTCTTTCTGTTCCAGAAATGATCTGGGACTTGTTCTTTAATCACGTAGACACATAGAAGACAAGGTTTGCTTGTTCATTTTTAAGTTGATGAAAATAGCTAATCACTGTATTGGTTGATTGCTTGCTTTGTACCAGCCTCTGCTCTCTGTCAGTACTCACAGAAACAGAATGCAGTGGTTTTTCTTGTACTAAGGATGATAAAACTGGGTATTAGAGAGGTTTAGTAATTTGCTCAAGGTCACACACAGTGTCAAAGCTGTGTCTTGAAACCACGTCAGTATACAGCATCTACTTTTTGCCAATATTTCATACTGTTATTCATGTGTGTTACTCCAGCAACAATTAAAAATAAAAATTAAAAAACCCTCTGGGGTACAGATTACAATATTTAGCTTTATCTTGGACAGTAATATATACCAAGAAAATTTATTTGATCTTGAAGGCCATAGGAGAATATTGAGTTTATCTCAATACAGGATAGACTTCCTCTTCTTGAGACTGGGAACAGCACTGCATTTCTGTATTTTTTAGCAGTAATTTAATACTTATCCTCTCTGTCTACATCTCTGCCTTTTGCCTTGATATCACTGAAGCTTCTCACCTAGAGTTTAATTCTTTTCATCTCTTCTGGAATGTATCTTGTCCTTCCTTCAAGGTTCATTTTAGATGTCAGTGTCTCCATTGAAATATCCTCCTTTCTTTTAAATACATGTAAATTTGCCTTTTCCTCCAATGTAGACATAGTACTTTTTTCACTGTTTTTATTGATTCCCCACTATACATGAGGCACATGCTAAATGTAAGATATTTTAAAATTAGAAACATGGTCTTGTCTCTCAAGGGAATTAAATTCTTGTGGAGAAATAGACACATAAGAAAAAGCAATAAAATGGCACAATAATTAAGGGGATCGTATGATGAATTGCCTAAACTGGGCCATTCTTGAGAGTGAGAGGGACAATTAGTAATTGTGCTTAAACCATAGGCATGACCCAGACTTTCCCAACAAGTCCAGGCACTTAATTACCTTAAGATGGAGCTATGCATGGAGAATATTGTCAAAAACAGGTGAGTGGCAAAGCTGTGGTTGGAAATGGTGACAAGGATCAGGGAAGATTGGACAGGAATGTTTACTACTTTCTGTCTTGGATTACATTTGTTTATACACACATCTTTTTTTTGCACCAGATTTAAGAACTTTGAAAGAGGGTTCCATGTTTTATTCATAATCTAATTTCCCACAGTGCTCACAAAACAACTACTTGTAAGTGCTCACTTTATTGTTGAATGGAAGTATTGGTCTCCCTGCTGTGTATCAGTGCTTCCTTTCTGCCAGTTTTAAAGATGTGCAGTCATCATTCTCAGATAGATTTCTACAGTCTGTGCATTTTGACCATCATTTACTCTTTAAATTTATTTCTTTACTTGCAAAGGACATTTAATTATAATGTATATTATTTAGTTCTTTATAAATTCTGTGAAGTTTTCTTGTTATCAATAAACTGTACATGGAAGAAGCAAAAGAGAGCCAGAACAGTAAGTCAGCTGATGGTAAGGAAACAATCACTGGAGAAGGCTAGGAGATGGATCACACTGTGCGAGGTGAGGAAAACAATAATAAAATAAGTCTACCATTGTCTGAACTCTGGCAATCACTTAGATAACCTCTTGCAACTAACACTCCCAATTTTTAAGCTTGAGAGTGATTGCTTGTTCTACCCAATGGGGGAAGACCTAACACTTTGACAAAGAGAGAAGAAATTTGGCCTCCTCATCTTTTCCCAGGTGCCCAGGAGGGATCAGCTACCCTGTTGGGAGAAGCCCACCTTCCCCTCTCTCAGGGTGTGAACAAAACCTACTCTGTGTGTAACAAGGCATCCTTCTTTAGGATTCCACAGACATCATACTGAAAGAGGCTGGTAAAGAACTGAGGTTAGAGAGAAGAGGTCATTCTGTATGCCCTCCAGCAATCAAACCTTGAGCCTAGGTGTCTGGCTCATGTAGACTGAGTTCAAAGCCTGACTGTATTAATGACTTTTGACAAGTAACTTGACCTCTTTATGTCTTAGTTTTCTCATTTCTAAAGTGGCAGTATTAGTACTGAACTCAGAGATGTTGTAAATATTAAAGTATATAAAATGCCCAGCATGTAAGGAACCTAACATTTGGTGTAATTATAAATATTATTTATAATTAATGCTCTTAATGCTGCTATGTAGTATCCTAAAAATGTTTTCTTGCATTAAAAAAAGAGAAGCAGACCATGTGCAGTGGCTCATGCCTGTAATCCTAGCACTTTGGGAGGCTGAGGCAGACCGATCATGAGGTCAGGAGTTCGAGACTAGCCTGGCCAATATGCTGAAACCCGTCTCTACTAAAAATACAAAAATTAGCCTGGCATGGTGGCACGTGCCTTTAGTCCCAGCTACTCAGGAGGCTGAGGCAGGAGAATCGAGAACTTGGCAGATGGAGGTTGCAGTGAGCCGAGATGGCGCCACTGCACCCCAGCATGAGAGCGAGACTTCATCTCAAAATAATAATAATGGTAACAACAACAACAATAATAAGCAGATTAAAGTAGGGAACATACCACCTAGGAATATGTTAATTTGAACAACATATTATTTACAAAGTTTTAAGAGAAAGGCTAATGCTCTTTAGTATAATTTTTGATTTTAGAGAAAACATGCTGGGGTTGGTAGTGAAAATAACTATTATAAAATAAGAAATGAAAAAATTTGCTTAAAATGACACTACATGGAAAAACAATTTTAAACACTTAAGCAAGATAAAAGGTTTTTTTTTTAATTTTATTGTGCTCCTTCATGTTTAGAATTCTTTTCACTTTGGAAGTTATAACTACCTTATCCAGTGTCTTTCAGAATCCTGAGGGCTTTCTTTTTAAAATTATTAGTCTAGGGAGTAAAAGGGTGAAGTAAAACTTGAGTTAATTAATGTCAGATTTTTCACACTCTGAGAGGAAAAGAAATTGGTGCATTCCTGTAAATCTAGTAAAATGGCTTTGGGAAGTAAACAGTCTTCCTTTTGAAGATTAAAGGTTAACTTCTGAACAAATTTACTTAGTGGAACCAAGAGGATTAGCTATTGAGTACTATACAGTTGATGTTATCCCCCAGTGTTTACAATGGATGCTGAGATCACCACTCTTGTGGTTCCTCCAGGTTAAATCCTGTTAAAGCAAATCCCATTGTAACAAAAACATCTGAATAACCAAGAATATCTGGAGCCAGGAGATGGTTCTGTTACTGCAACAACTCACTACAAGGAACTTAGAATCCAACTACAGCAATAAAGGAATTGGCTCCCTGTTGGAATTTGTGGTGATGTGAGCTATATGTAGCTGCATAATTTAAATAACAAACAGTGGAAAAGCAACAATAAAATAGAATAGTCAAGTTGGATATGGAAACTGTAATTTCTTTGTAAAAGAAATGGCTTCCTTCGTTTAGAAGAGCCCAACAGCCGTGTTGCTATTTGGGTACAAATTCTGCAAATATGAGTAAAACGTTTGGATAATGTGACATTGTAAGATACTGGAATCAAATGGCATTAGAAGAGTGTGCTGCTGGCTGTAACGAAACAATATCAGAAATCAATAGTCTTGAGTAAGCATTTTTCAAGAGATGTATAATATAGCTTGAGGCCTACATACTTCTAAAATCAATGTATTAATCAAGAGAATAAAAAATAGATTAAAATAGAAACAGAGAGTAAGTTAGTAATGTGAAAACATTATGCAATCTGATTGAAAAATTGTTATAGTCAGCTTACACTAATGGTGGTTTAGAAGACAGAGGAAAAGATAGTCCAACTGAGAGGGTAGAATTGAATACATTTGCTATGATAATAGAATCTTTTAAGAATCTTTAAACAATCAAGAAGTATATTCATTTTATCAAATCCTGCTCCATGTTAAGTCTTTCCTTACTGCTTATCATCTCTCCTGTAACTTTTCAGTCCTTGGCTGGTAGCCCAACTGGGTGGCTAAAAGGGGGTAGAAATGTCACTAAATAGTCCACTGTTCTTAATTAACAGAAGCCCTCTGAGGATATTCATGCTCTCATTACCATGTCAATTAAAAATACCAAAAAATGTTTAATATGTAAAGCAAAACTGCTGTTTTTTTGGCTTGACCAGATGTACCTTCTTGACAAAGGGATGCTGGTATGCACTGTATTTGTTTAATGCAACCTATTCATAATGAAGACACAAGGTATCTGTGTCAGTACACTTTCATAAGATAACTATTATGAGCATGGGTTAGAATTAATAATATACTTTAAACCCTTGCTATTTAAAGTATGTCTACAGATTACCATATTAGCATCACCTGTGAGCATCTAAGACATGCCGAAAGTCAAACCTAAACCCAGACCTACTGAATCAGCATTTTACAAGAGTCTCCTCATAATGATGCCATTGGATATTAATTTTTGAAGCCCTGCTCTAGTATCAGTTAGGCTTTTCTTTGGTCTTAATTAATTTAAGAATTAATGTGTGTAAGAAATGTTTGTACCTCACAAGTTTGTTTAAGATATTGATGGTTATGTGTTAATGTTTAGAAACGTATTTGAATCTTTTTGTGAAATTTATTTTTCTAATTTGTACTTAAACTGTTATTTGAATCACTTGCCTTAAAACTAGTTTAAGTGTATCAATATGATTTCAACTTTCTTCCTCTCCTCTTTCAAAGGGTGCAGAATTTTCCCTCCCTCCCTCTACCCCCACCTCTTGCTTGCTTTTGCACTAACTAGATACCTGTGACAGTAGCTATCTTGGGGTTGCTTTGTCTACTGTATGGGGAGTTACAGGTGATTTTATAAATGGCTTCATGTGCCTCAGCCAGCCATACCTGAATGGGCCTCTTTTAATTTTTTTGTAGTTCACTGAGATAAAGTAATGCAGAACAGAGAGATTTTCTTTGCGTTCAGACGAATACTTCAAAGAAAATACTTATTTTCTTGATTTTTGTCTAAAAATGAACATGTCAAAAATAAAATTAGTGCTCAAAGAAGTACCTTCATTTGTAAACTCTAAAAATGTTTTGTTGACTGATTGTTAAATATAAATTCTGTAAGTTGAAATGTTCATATTTTTACATTCCTAAAGTTACACAGGCACTTTAGTAGAAAGAATAAAAAGATTCAAAGGTTTATGTTAAAAGTCTCCCCACCTGTGCATTAATCACTGTTTTCCCCTCTGATAGTTGTTTACTATCTTTTCAATGTTATTTTATACATTGAATGTATGTCTATCTCTATATACATTCTTTTTTTTTTTTTTTTTTTGAGACTGAATTTCGCTCTTGTTACCCAGGCTAGAGTGCAATGGTGCGATCTCGGCTCACTGCAACCTCCGCCTCCTGAGTTCAGGCAATTCTCCTGCCTCAGCCTCCTGAGTAGCTGGGATTACAGGCACACGCCACCATGCCCAGCTAATTTTCTGTATTTTTAGTAGAGACGGGGTTTCACCATGTTGACCAGGATGGTCTCGATCTCTTGACCTCGTGATCCACCCACCTCGGCCTCCCAAAGTGCTGGGATTACAGGCTTGAGCCATCGTGCCCGGCCTTATGCATTCTTAATACAAGGACAGTATAACACATATGCTCTATTGCATTTTGCTTGTTATTATATATAACACATCTTGGAGATATGCTGCTCTTTTAAATGACAACACAATATTTCATTGTATGTCTGTAACAGTATTACCTGACTTGACCAGTACTTTATTGGACATACATATTATTTTCAGTCTTTTATTAACAATGAAATAATTCATGTCCTAATGCTTATTTCAATTTGAAAATGTGCAGTTGTGGTGGAAGGAAAAATTTCTTGGAGTAGAATTGCTAGGATTTGAGTGAATATTTCTTTATCTAGTAGTTACTGTGGCTTTGCTTCCCGCTCTTGCTAATCTTCAGGTTGTCTCACTGTCCCCTTTCTTGTACCCTCATCTCACCTGTGTAACCAGTTCCTTGTATCAGAGTTCTCTGCTTGTAATACCTACCATGATTTCAGTTTTCTTGCCCAGACCGCAGGTATTCCCAGTACCAATGTATTTAAGGAGGGAAATAGGTGCCATTAAGCAAATGGGGTTGAGAAAATTGGAGAACATTTATGAAAAAATAATGTGATAACCTATCGAACTCCTTATGCCCAAAATAAAATCCAGATGGGTCAAGTGATTTACATTTAAAAAATTTTTTTTAATTGTTAGAAGAAATCACAAAGGAAAGATACTTTATGACAGAAAACTCAGATGTGAAAGACAAGGCAGATAAATGAGATTACATACAAATAAAACTTTCAGGAAACAAAGGCAGAGTAAACAAAATCAAACTGTAAAATATATATCTTTAATTACAGATAATAGTCTATTTTTTGATATAAAAATATTACACTACAGGCAGGGGGTGTGTTGGCTCACGCCTGTAATCTCAGCTCTTTGGGAGGTAGTGGCGAGTGGATCCCCTTAGGTCAGGAGTTTGAGACCAGCCTGGCCAACATGATAAAACCCCACCTACCAATAAAGAAATTAGCTGAGTGTGGTGGCAAACCCCTGTAACCCAACTATTCAGGAGGCTGAGGCAGAAGAATTGCTTTAACCTGGGAGGCAGAGCTTGCAGTAAGCCTAGATTGCACCTTAGCACTTCAGACTGGATAACAGAGGGAGACTCCATTTCAAAAAACAAAGCCAAAAAAAAAATAATAATGATACTCCTAATCTTCAAAAACAATGAACAATATAAGAAAAATGAGCAAAGGTATAACTAGACAGTACACAGAAGGAAAAAATACAATTAGGTGTAAGGTATCTTAAATATATAAACAGATGTTAAATCTTGCTGGTAAGAGAAAAGCAAATTTACAGTATAATGATAAACCTATCTCATGAAAAATATATAATGCTTTGTAGGATTAAGGTGCTCTTATACATGCTGGGAGAATGCACAGAATTGGTTACACTGGTAAGGGAAATGAGGGTACCAGAAAGGGGAAAGGGAGACAACCTGAAGATTAGCAAGAGCAGGAAGCTGATACAACTACTGTTGCTGTGGTGACAAAAGGGAAGTGAGTAATGGGAGTCCGAAAGTCAGGATTGAAATTGGGAGACAGCTCTTTGAAGGGACATCCAGTCCCTTAAGAGCTAAGATCATGAAGATAGTAGCTGTCTGACAGAAATAGGAGTCATGGAGACAGAGCCAGAGAAATATCCTGGATTTTCTCCCCTTCCTTCCTGCCAGCTTCTGCCAGTACCTCTTATTGACTAGACCCAATCAGAAAATAAAGAGAAATGATAAATGTAGTTTCATACCACTTACAAAAGAGAAAAGCAAGCCTGGAAATTGGATCTCAGAGCAAAGGCTAAGCTCACCAGCATATCATCTATCTTGTTTCATTTATTTGTGTACATATTTGTGTGTCCAAACCACATTTTTTTTTGCTGTAGCATTATACTTTTTTTTTTTCCCATATAAGAAGACTAATCCCTTCTTAATATTTTCTTAAAATTAGATTTGGGGTTTTTTAAATGCTATTAACAATTTTCTAGATGAAATTTAGAATCAGCATGTTTACTTCTAAAGTTTTATTGTCATCTTATTGCTGTCATATTAAATGTGCAGACTAATCTAGGGATAACTGATATTTTTAAAATGTTAAAAATTGACATACAGAAATATAATATACTTTTATTTGACTTTTTTGGGTTTTTTTTGAGGTGGAATCTCTCTCAGTCACCCAGATTGGAGTGCAGTGGCAAGATCTCTGCTCACTGCAGTCTCCACCTCCTGGGTTCAAGAGATTCTTCTGCCTCAGCCTCCTCGTAGCTGGAATTACAAGTTCCTGCTAACATGCCTGGCTAATTTTTTTTGAATTGTTAGTAGGGACAGGGTTTTACTGTATTGGCCAGGCTGGTCTCAAACCCCTGACCTCAAATGATTCGCCCCTCAGCCTCCCAAAGTGTGGGGTTACAGGTGTGAGCCACCGCACCTGGCCTACATTTGTATTTTTTAAAATACTTGTTTGCATCTCCCAGTAGACCTTTAAGTTTTCTTCATATAGATTCTGAATGTTTCCTTCTAGGTATTTTCCCTTGTTTGGTTGTTTTTTTACTATTGCTAATGTGATTTTTAAAAATAAAGAAACTAAATAATTTAAAAACTAATAAATTTAATAATTTAGAATTTGCTGTATCTTCAGGAAACATTTTTGGTATTTTATTTTTTCCTTAGAAACAATTATTTTCATCTGCATTAAATCTCATTTGCATACATTTAAATAATATACTAATTATTCCTCCAATTTTCTGTCATTATCTCCCTGTTGTGATTTCTTAATGCAATAATTTAATCTTGTATGATTTCTGCTCCTTTACACATAGCATGAAATTACTATGTTATGTATTTCATCTTAGCATTATTTTCAAAACTAGAATTTAAAATTCTGTAAAGAATTTTAGAGTTCTAATTTGTTTTATGCATGTTTTGCAAATTTGATTCCATGAAAGTGTGTTATCACAATGTTTACTTTTTATGTAAGCATTATGCATGTATGTAAAAACATTGAAATTTCCTGAATAAATTAAGAAAGATTCTTCTTTTACATCTGCAGCACTTGTGAAAGAAAAGATTTCTCAGGATCCTGTCTCTTTGGGCAACTGCATATGCAGTGGTGACTTACAGCCATTTTCGATAGATCTCATCAAAACTCTAATGTGCTGTTGAATACTAGAACATATTACTTATATGTAAGGCTATGTTTTTATCCAGGTTCAGAATCATTAAGTCAACTCAAATGTCCTTTTTTCCAGTATGTTCATAGTATACCATTTCTATATATTTTTTTATTTGAGACAGAGTCTTGCTCTTTTTTCCAGGCTGGAGTGCAGTTGCATGACCATGGCTCACTCAACCTCCTAGGCTTAAGCAAGCCTACCATCTCAGCCTCATGAGTAGCTGGTTCTATAGACATGAACAACTGCACTTTTATTTTTTGTAGAGGTAGGGTCTCATTCACTAATGGCATTACAGGCATAAGCCACCATGCCTGGCCAAATTTATGCTTTTATTTATTTATTTTTTACATTTTATTGCATTCTAGGTTTTGGGGTACATGTGAAGAGCTTGCAGGATTGTTGCATAGGTACATACATGGCAATGTGGTTTGCTGCCTTCCCCACCATCACCTATATCTGGCATTTCTCCCCATGTTATCCCTCCCCAACTCCCCACCCCCGACTGTCCCTCCCCTAGAACACCCCCACAGACCTCAGTGTGTGATGCTCCCCTCCCTGTGTCCATGTGTTCTCATTGTTCAACACCCGCCTATGAATGAGAACATGTGGTGTTTGATTTTCTGTTCTTGTGTCAATTTGCTGAGAATGATGGTTTCCAGGTTCATCCATGTCCCTACGAAGGATACGAACTCATCATTTTTTATGGCTGCATAGTATTCCATGATATATATGTGCCACATTTTCCCTGTCCAGTCTATCATTGATGGGCATTTGGGTTGGTTCCAAGTCTTTACTATTGTAAACAGTGCCGCAAGGAACATTCATGTGCATGTATCCTTATAATAGAATGATTTATAATCCTTTGGATATATACCTAGTAATGGGATTGCTGGGTCAAATGGAATTTCTATTCCTAGGTCCTTGAGGAATGGCCACACTGTCTTCCACAATGGTTGAACTAATTTACACTCCCACCAACAGTGTAAAAGTGTTCCTATTTCTCCACATCCTCTCTAGCATCTGTTGTCTCCAGATTTTTTAATGATTGCCATTCTAACTGGCGTGAGATGGTATCTCAGTGTGGTTTTGATTTGCCTTTCTCTGATGACCAGTGATGATGAGCATTTTTTCATATGTTTGTTGCCCTCATGTATGTCGTCTTTTGAAAAGTGTCTGTTCATATCCTTTGCCCACTTTTGAATGGGTTTGTTTTTTTTCTTGTAAATCTGTTTTAGTTCTTTGTAGATTCTGGATATTAGCCCTTTGTCAGATGGGTTGATCACAAAAATTTTTTCCTATTCTGTTGGTATGTAGTTTTTAAAACATCACCATCATTATTATTCTTCAACCTCTTCTTCCTGATATTGTAGTAACAGTCTCTAAATGCACTTTCCATCCTTTCTATGCTTAGTTTTCATCATATGATTCCTTTGCACCAAAAGTTTCAATGGCTCATTACAGCCTATAGGATTAAGCCAAAATAGATTTGAGCCATAATTGGAAAGGCACAATCCTGATTGTTGAAATCCTGAGAGATCAAAATCTGGAAAACATAATTGTAAAAAAAAATACATTCATTAAAAGATAATTTATTTCATTTTTAAAAGAATATTTACTTGAGAAACATATAAAAAACATGACAGAACACTTTATTGCCACTTTACACAATGAAGTGGGCAATAATAAAACATATTTTTGTAAGTGTAAACACTCAGGTAAACTAATGATAGTCACAGTGGTATAACAGTTTTGAGAAGATGAACTGTATTCATATGACGTAAGTCTCAAACCAAAATGTACAAACATATATTTCTATGGTTAGTAATTGCATGCACCCAGTTTATAACCATTGTTAGGAAATACTGCAACAAGAAATCTGAGTCTTTTCATGAAATCTGTCAAAAACTGCTGTGGGTCACTACTGAATATGCAGTTGCCCAAAGAGACAGGATCCTGAGAAATCTTATCTTTCATAAATGCTACAGATGTAAAAGAAGAATCTTTCTTAGTTTATTGAAGAAGTTTCAATTGTTTTTACATATATGCATAATGCTTACACAAAAAATAAATATTGTGATAATGCACTTTAATGGAATCATTTGCAAAACATGCATAAAACAAATTAGAACTCTTTAAAATTCTTTACAGAATTTTAAATTCTAGTATTGAAAATAATGCTAAGATAAAATACATAACATAGCAATTTTGTGCTATGTGTAAAGATGCAGAAGTCATACAAGGTTAAATTATTTGGCAGGGATTTCTTGCCTTTTTCACCTGAATTTTCACTTCCGGGATCTTCAAAACACTTGCTTCAGTGGTATTTGATGTGTGGTTGTGGTCTACAAATTTTGTAAGTATACGCTGTTTTCAGGACTGGTTATCACTCAGTTATTGCAACTAAGTGATTTTCTGCTTTTTACAGCACCAATAACAATTAGCTTTTAAATTTTATGTTTCACTGTTGAGTAGCCTCGTACACTTATTGTAGTACAGCTTCCTTGTGAGAGAACAGCTTCACAATCTCTTCTGTTATGTTGTAACAAATACAATACAGTAAGAAGGAATAATATTCAGTTTCCTAAATACCAAATCAGTATTCATCAGGCTTCTCCAGAGAGACAGAACCAAGGACATATATATATAGATACATGAGAGGGTCTTCATTATAGGAATTGGCTAATGTGATTATGGAGGCTGAGAAGTTCCACAGGCTGCAGATGAAGACCCAGGGATGCCAGTAGTGTGGCTCAATCAAAATTCAATAGCCTCAGAAACAAGAAAGCCAGTGGTATAATTCTGAGTCTTACACTGAAAGCTTCAGGACTTGGTTGGGGGTACTGGTGTTAGTCCTGGAGTTCAAAGGCCAGTGAGCCTAAAGTTCTGAAGTTTTAGAAAGCTAAAGAAAAGTTTGCCCCAGCTCTCAGATAAAGACCAATTTGTCTTCTGTATTTGTTCTCTCTAGGCCCTCAGCCAATTAGATGGTACCCTCCAACAGTGAGGGCAGATCTTCTCTACCTAGTCCACTCAGACTCACATACTGATCACCTCTGGAAACACACCCAAAGTAATACTTCACCAGGTTTCTAGGTAGTCTTTAATCTAGTTTGGTTGACCCTGACAATTAAGTCCACAAGTCCACTCCGTGTCAACTTGGCATCCATTCATGTCTCCTTAAGTCATGCTTAATTTCAAAATAAAGATAATAAAAAGGTAATATTGTTCCACATAACAATTATGCAACTAATATGATGCAACTACCCTAAGTACAACTGAAAATGTACTAATACATTGCATAGAATTTGGCTTTCAGGTTTTCATTATTTGGGATTTTAATCTTCTGAGATGGTGATTTTCTGGATTTTAGATGCTTATAGATTTAAGGAATTTTGTCTTTTGGGATTTCAACCTTCAGGATTACAGGGTTTGGTATTGTGTCTTTTCTATGATCAGCATTGGGTCAAAATGGTACAGCCAGTATCTCTGTTCCCCTGTAACTAGTCCCAATTAAATTTTCCAACTTAATTTTCTATGATTTGGTTAGTAGGCATAAGGTACTTTAAAAAAGGTCTGATTCACCTTGGAACCTCAGGGAGGGAATGTATTATGGACAAATGAAAGTTAAGATAAGAGTAATAAAGTTCATAGAAGATAAACTCTACTTGTAGCAGGTTTTTCCTTTAACATTCAGTGCATCCAAATTGTTATTTAAGCCTTCATGCCTGCCCAGCCACTAATTTATGTAACGACTAAGGTTCTTATAAAGATCTTAGAGGAATGCCACCATCTTTATTTTTGTATCTCAACTTAGCAACATGAATTTTATCTTTCCTTAAAAGCGCTGTGAACCAGTGTGAAATACTCATCATTGCACCCTAAATAAGATAGGCAGTTGGAGAAGATCCAGGCAGCTTACCAAGGGGATTGGGCATTTTCTACATGAAAATGGAAGAATAAGGCTGAAACATTTTAATTAGGAAGTGTTTGGATTGTAATCTTCACCTTGTGATGAGTGCAGAGAGTATAAATAATTAAATATTAAAAAATAAGAATGCAGAAATTGAGTATCTTCAGTCAAGAAAGAGGTAATTTTAGAGCAAATAGATGGAGTTATTAAGGAATAAGTACCCAATAACCTTGGAAGGGGTAGAAGCAAAAACCATAAATAATTCTAGATGGATTTAGATAAATTCAGTGGTGATAAAGACAGAATTGTTTTATTAAGGTTATTTGTTTGAGGGATTTATCAATCTTTTGAATATAAGCCACAGAGCAAAAATGCCACAGAGCATTTTATTTAGTTGTGGTTATTTATGGAAGAAATATTTTTTGAACACTTACTATACAGCAGACTCTGTTCTGGGCATTGTGATGAATAAGATAACCAAGGTCTCTGTCATTATACATGTAACACAACAATTAGAACACAATGTAGGGCTATATATATATAAGGAGAAATAAAAGATAATAAGGAAGTACATGAGATGGTCTCATTACCTACCTCTGTACCCTCAAGGATTTTCCTTAAAACTGCATCTGTGTAGACAGCAACAGTGTTTACCTAGATTGTGTGCTGCTGTGGGAAATTTAAGAAGCGGAAAGGAATAATGAAATCTGGCAGATCAATTTTAAGATGGCCTCTGGTGATTTCTGTCTTTTGGTATTTATCCTCATGTGCAGTTTCTCCCTCTTGTGTGTGCACAGAGTCTGTGACCTGCTTCTAGCTAAGATGATGAAATGTCATTTTTGTGAATTGGTTACATAAGATTCTGACCTCAGTCTTGCTGTCAAACTCTATCCCTTGTTAGTTCTGATAAAACAAGCCACCATGTTGCATGCTGCATTATGGAGGGGTTCACATGACAAGATGCTAAAGGGCTTCCTCTGATTAGCAGCCATCAAGGAATTAAGGTCCTTAGTGCCTCAACCCAAAATGAATCCTGCCAACAACTCCATGATCTTACAAGTAGATCCTTCCCTAGTCGTGCTTTGAGATAAGACACCTAGATTTTAGCATTGTGAGAGATCCTGTAGCTGAGAACTCAGCTAAACCATACCTAATTTTGACTCACAGTAAGTGTAAGATAGGAATGTGTGTTGTTTTAAGGCAGTAAGTTTATGGTGGTTTGTTGTATGGCAATAGGTAATTAATACAATGAGGATGCCAAAACATCTCCACAAACACACTGCAGTCAATCTTTTGTGCTACCACAGGTTGGAAAATATTTTCAGCAGTTTAGATAGGACATAGTTGTAACCAAAATGGTGGTGAGGTTATCAAAAGATGAAGATGTGTTTGAGAGACATTTAAGAAGTAGGACTGGTAAGACATGTTATTAATTTGATGTGGAAGTTGAGGGAAGGGAGAAATCCAAGGTAAAACACAGATTTGGCATAAGTCACTGGGAAGATTATAATGTCATTCATTTAGACAGAGGGACACCGGAGGTAGGTATGGGAAAACAATGATGAGTCCAAATTGCTTGTGAAACAGTGGAGTGAAAATATCCTTGGATATGCCCATCCCTCTGAAGTCCCAGAGAAAATAAACTGAGATGAATGAAAGAGCACCCTGTGTATTTAATCCCTGCAAATATGATTTTATAGTGAGAAAAGTGAAGGTGAAGAGCATGAAGATCCTGTGGTGCAGTTTTAAAGAATGTCAGTCTTTAAGGGATAGACAGAAGAAGAGGAGGAAGCTTCTAAAAATATCAAGACAAGCAGCTAAAAAGGCAGAAAGAAAAGTAGTAAAATGCAGTTTCATGGAAGACACCTCCCACAAAAGTGTTACAGGTAGAAGGATTTGGTAAACGACGTAAAATAAAATGTTAAAGAAGCTGTAGTCTTCAGAAAGTGGTCATTTGTGAGATAAGTTTCTGTTTTTATGGATTAGTTGGAATTCAAATTATATGCGGTGGAAGGTGAAAGGAACGTAAAAATGAAGAAATTTTGGATACACAACTTTTGTGTTAGCTTGGTTCTAAAAGGGAGGAGAGAGATGCTGATAACCAAAAAAGATTATGATTAATAAAGACTTTTTCTTAAGATAGTTTAGGATTATGTTTAAATGCTGATGATAACTAGCCATTAAAATGGAGATATTGAAAATTTAGGAGGATCATAATATACCAAACTTCCAGAATAAAAAGCAGGGGATATAATCCAGAGAAGAGTGGAGAACTTTGATTTGGGCAGAGTGTCAGACTGAATCCTAGACCCACCATAATTGTACATTGCAAAATAGAACAAGTGTTATTTTACACATCAGTTAGCCACCTTCAGATCTATGTTTCTTATCTTGGACTTTCCCAACTGCTCTATGAGATAGGTCGGGTATTTGTAGTGATCCTTACATTTTCAGATATTAAAACTGATGCTCCAAGAAGTTAGGTGACTGGGGAAGCTGGTAATTGGAGCTTGAATAATGTTTTCTCTTCCATGATATTTTAAAAAAATACATCCTGTCCTATGCCAGGAAACTGACACAGTATGGTATTGTCTATACAGATCATTCAGAGAACTAGTAAAAGGGCTGTACTTAATTGGACAATCTGACATTTGAAAATGAAACCTAATGTAATTAAAACTGATAAGGTGCCTTCCTTCATTTCCAGACTGCAGATATTTATCTTTTTTTTTTTTTGTCTTAGGGTCTTTACTCTTAAATGTAAGAATACAAATAAGAATTTGAGAAAGTATACATTAAAATACATGTCACAACTTAGTCTTTTTACAATTACTCTTAAAAAATGTTCATTTTTATTATGTAACATTCAAAAATCTATTTTTAACACTGTACAGGTATCACATCGAGGAAGTTATGGCCAAGAAAAACAGTTGTTCACATTATAGAATATAAAGAATATAAAGTAGTATATAGAACATAAAGTAGTGTCATCCCCAAGACCCCCTGGTTAAAAGATAAAACGCCAGGAATATGCTTTGTATAGGAGCCCCCCGACACAGCATATTCTGCTAGTATGTGAACAATCCAAGTATTTCCAAAAACCTTACTTACATAAAAGCATCTTTAAACAAAAAGACTACCATCTTTTTGTTTTTTAGTTCAACATGTTATTAGAAGAAATGGGATTTACTTTATTCCCTGTTGTTTCTTTACTTGATTATTTTTTGGCCAGGTGTGTGGAGAGAGGCAATAACACATCAATACTCTAAAACTAGCACACTATAATAATAGATTGTATTATGTAACATATACTATAATTATTATATATTAACATTATTATATGTTATAATTGAGTTATTGAAACTACTTTTAACCGCTACATTGATACCAGCAACAGAGTTCTACCCTCAGGTAGAAAAGAGAGATTCTTACTTTTTCAAAATGAACTCAAAATAATTTTGAAATATTAAAGTTTGAGAGACAAATCCTGTCCACACAGTAAGTCAGTTTCTTTTGAGTAGCCTATCCCGTTGATAATAAAGCATTATCACTACTGTTGGAGTTGGACGTTTAGAGATTCTAAATTGCATATTATACTTTTTACAGGCAATTTTCCAGTGTGTACATTTTTTTTTTTTCTTAAAGTTCAAAATCCTCAAGGCTGTTAGAAATCTTTACTTTTGCAACTTGTTATTGGGTCTAGATAAGGTTGACTTTCAGTAGAAACTTCAGAGATAAACAAAAAGTCTTGGACAAATGATTCAATCTGTATCACGTAGGGTATATTCAAAATTATTTCAAAAGAATTATGTTTCTTCAAAGGACCTTTACATCAATATCTCTTTGAAGAAAACACATCTAAAAATTCAATAGTAGGTTCACTATGTGGTCAACATTTGAACTCTGTAGAACTTTTCAATTTATTTGTGTAGAGAATGGCTTTTGTCATAATTTTTTGCCTCTGTTACAAACAAGTTGGACTAGAAAATAGTGTATTCCTGACATAATTTTTCCTGTCTAAGGTGCATGTTTATTTCTTCCACATTGAGAATACAATGGTCTTTTGAAAATTTACCTTGCAAGGAACTATTTACCTAGTTTAGGAGGGATAACTCTGTTTAACTAGGTATTATTGTATGTTAAATTGGAGATTACCCAACTCATCCAAACAAACATACAGACACCAACATATATTTCCTACTGTCTATCAATCTATCATCTATCTTTCTTCTATTATCTGTATCTACTGTTTATTACCTAATTATTTAACAGGAGTAATCTTTCCCACCCTTGTTACCCTGGTGCACTTCTGCTCACTCTTGAACTCTTGTGAGTCTTCAGCATTCCCTGAACCCAGACTCTGCCAGGCTGGATTCTTTACTCTGTATGTCAGTAGCACGAGGGTTATGTGTTTGTTACAGTACTTGGCCTATTGTAGGGAGAGTAGCCCTTTGCAATTTTGTTTCTCCAGCTTATCTATAGTCCTGCAGGAGATGGCAGTACATCTCAGTAGCTTGAGCTAAGAACTAAGCATAGTTCTTGACACTTAGCTATTACTTGATTTGCTGAATTGAATGAAGTTATTTGTATATAACTAAGTAGACTACCGTAAGAAATAGGGTAAAATGCAGTGAACAAAGTAAATCACATACTAGACATAACCACACCTGAGAGCTATTCAAGAATATCTCCAAGAGTGGCCCTCTATACTTCTCATCAGTTACTTCTTTTTATTGATTAAACATATTGTTAATAAAGCAAATGTGATTTGAGGGTTAGCCAGTTAGGGTATTCTAATAAATACGTGCAAATTTGTTTCTAAGATTTATTGTACACAAGGCAAAAGGACCTGTTAGTGGAGCAGAAATCTGTAGAAGAAAATGATCTTGCTGAAGAAGAAGCCAGGCCTGGCCACTGCACAAAGGAGGAGCCAGGATCAGTGAAAAGGAAAAATCTTTGTGATACACCTTAATCCTAACTTGTCAACACCTGGAGCACCAGTAGACATCTGGAATGCTGGGACCTCTGTGAAGTGGCATGTACATTCACTTGGTCCAACACACTGCCCTTATAGTATAAGTTACAGTGAGCCATTCAATATCCACGTTCAGTTGGATATGAAAAACGTGAAAGCTTGTGATACAGAGTTGAGTGATGTTAGGCAGTCTGCTCCATTCTTGATGTGTCCTCTGCATGTAAACCTGAGTCTTGCTACTCTTCACTGTTTTCCTGCTTTCCACCAACATAATCAGTAGACACAATAGGTTGTTAATTATAAACTTTAATTTTACAAAAGAAAAACATTAGCTGTGGAAATTATTTGATGCTGGTGTTGCACACACTCTGAGGAATGGACTTTTCAGTGTGTGGAATTTCAATCTGGCACAAAAGGGTCCTCTGCTTTTCCACCTGTTAGTTTACAAGCTGGGTCCATGCTCCTCTCTAAAGCATTTCTCCACATGTTCCCTAGATCTCTTCTTCTTCATCACCATATTTGTTTTCTCTAGCAGATTTTTCCCATATGCATACAAATGTGATCATATTTGCTGCATCTCAGAATGTTACTTTTCCTTGTCCCCATTTCCTTAAGCATCTGTGTAGTCAATTTCCTCACCTATTCCAGGTCTTTGCTGGAGTATCACTTTGTTAAAGAGACTTTTCTTTATCACCTACTTAAAGTTCCAACCCACTATGACCCTCCCTTGCATTTATCCTGCACTTTTTCTTCTCATGGCATTTATCGTCTTCTGACTATGTAATTCACTTATGCACTCTGCTGTTTTTTGTTTGTATACTCTTAAATAAAAGCTGCAAGAAAACAGAGATTATATCTATTTTGATCATTATTTCCAAATTCATAAACTACTCCCTGATGTTAGTAGGTGCTCAATAAATAACTTCAGAAAGAATGAATTAAGAAATGAAAACATTGTCATTTTAACCCTTGAGAAACTTAGTCTTCAAGTTTTTCTTATCAAAATAAAATTTCCTAAGAATTATCTTACTGCTGGGCCGGGCACGGTGGCTCAAGCCTGTAATCTCAGCACTTTGGGAGGCCGAGGCGGGTGGATCACGAGGTCGAGAGATTGAGACCATCCTGGTCAACATGGTGAAACCCCGTCTCTACTAAAAATACAAAAAATTAGGTGGGCATGGTGGCGCGTGCCTGTAATCCCAGCTACTCAGGAGGCTGAGGCAGGAGAATTGCCTGAACCCAGGAGGCGGAGGTTGCGGTGAGCCGAGATCGCGCCATTGCACTCCAGCCTGGGTAACGAGAGCAAAAACTCCGTCTCAAAAAAAAAAAAAAAAAAAAAAAAGAATTATCTTACTGCTGTTAGACAAGTTTTATTTCTTATTTGATTTCTCCTTTGCTCTGGAGGACCTAATTCCATTCTTGGTTCCCATGTTCTCTGGGTTTTTTATCCTTTAAGATGGTATTTGAAAGGGACTTCTTGATAACACAATTATCCACTTTGAATCTATGTATAAAGTAGAAGAAACAGATCTTTTGGAACTTTTAAGAGAATTTAGTTCTTTGTACACCCAGAATACATGATCTAGAGATCCTACCTTCCCTGACTTTGCATTCGCTTTTGAACCCATCATCAGAAGGGACTTACTACAACACAATTGTTTAAAGCTGGTCATCACATTTACAGAAAATTACCTCCATGAGGTTTATACTATACTTGGTTTGGTAGGGTAGGTCTTCATTAAATCTTTGTTAAATAGAATTAAGTTAATTAATGGGTTTCAACCAGTAGCTGATAAGGCAGAAATCACTGGAATCAAAATTAGTAGCCTCTAACAAAGGACTTGAGAGAAGGATAAATGAATGTGTCTAAAAATTCCATCCTGAACTATTTAACACTGGAATATTTAATTGGGAGTGAAATAAAAATGCAGGAAAATTATAGCACACAATCACTATTTTCACAAATGTCCTCTTTTACGAACCATTTGGTATTGCTTTCTAAATATCTTTGCATGCTCTTAATTGCATTCCTTTCCTTTGACTTATGATGAAAATTCTCTGGTAGATATGTGTCTCTCCCTGACTGTGGAGCTCTAAAAATCCTCTTTTAAACCATTGTTACATGTGTGCTTACATATGTGTGCCTGGGCATGTGTGGGTCCACGTGCATGTAGACACACACACACACACACATGCACATGCACAGTTGAAAACTGTATTTTCCATGAGTTCTGAATTTTGCCAGAGCAAGAGAGTTATTTTTACTTGAAAAATTAGGATGAATTCCCATCGTAAGATATTATTAAAAAATAAGACAACATAATTTATTTTCCTCAAAGTTTGTTCTCATCAGTCGTATTTGTACATTAAAATCATCTGAAAAAAATTTAAATACTGCTTCATGAGTTTCATGTCAAACTAGTTGAACCAGAACCTCTGGAGATGATACCCAGGCATGTTTTAATATCACAATTCCTCTTTAGTTTTTAATGGGCATTATACTTCTCTTGTGGTAGTGGTCTGATTTCTGTAGCACTAGATGAAACAAAGTTTGTTTTGCTTCACTAATAGATTTTAAAGTCTGCATGCTTTCTTAAGGTTAAAAGGACCTCTTGGAGCATTAGTTCTAGCCATGATCTTTATTATGATTATTATTTTTCTGTGAGAGGTGGGATGCATGAGAGCAAACAAATGTTCCTTGAAATGAAACTCAAAATCCTTTTGTGGTTATATCAGTTTGCAATGAGATAGAAGTCTAGAATGCTGCAAGTTATTTATACAATGAAAAAGATAAAGATTACATGCTTTCTGTCTTGTTTACAGTAATTGGTTCATCTCTTTGGTATAACTGCTTGCATTGTCAAGGTCGAATTTGAGAATAGATATAATCTCTCAAGATATTTAATTTCCATACACCCATGCATTTTCTTATATTTTCAATGTGTAATGACACTCTCTACTCTTGGATTTTAGGAATATAATAATGGTAAATCAGAAAGCAATGAAGTAGCCTCAAGAAAAACTAGGCTTAAAAGTCTTATACTGTCTTTAAAAAAAAAAAAAAAAGAAGTAAATGGATACCTGATTGAGGGAATACATACATGTGCAATTTTTTTAACTTTAGCATATTACAGACCTGGGTTTGATTCTTACATTTCTCAGTGACACCCACAGGTAGTGCACTGGCTAGTCTGAATCTTACCTCTTCTTACCATTTCCACATGAATAAATCTAGTCCAAGGTGACATCAGCAACCACCTGGACTCTTGCAATAGTCTTCTGCCATTCTCACCACTCTCTATTCATATTTTATACTTCAAGGAACTTTTCCATGCAGGAATCCAAAGAGAAAAAAAACATAAAACTTACTACTTAAAGCTGTCCACTTGCTTCCCATTGTAATTAGAATAAATTCCACATTTATCGTATCTTCCCCTCCTGTTATACATATTTCAGTTAATGGCAGTCCCTGAAATATGCTAAGCTCATTCTTGTATTAAGATTTTTGCACAGGTATTACAGAGCAAGGGAGATGAAAGAAAGCGCTCATCTCATTCCCTCTTTAGGTAATGGCATATTTAATATTTTGCAAATCTGTTACCTCATCTCTAAAGCTTCTTTTATTATTTCATTAAATCATGGAAAAGTCATCAGAAGTGTTCAGAAATTACCCTGGCTGTACAAGCTGAGAGAGTGGTGCTATTCTAGGCATTTAAAGATTATTAAATTTAAAAATTAATCAAAGATAAGATCATTGTATTATCCACTGACGTGAATTTCATAACAAATTTTCACCATATACAACATTCTAGGCAATGTATTAAACACTACAGAAGATACAAGAATGAATGCATATAAAACAGTCTTTACTTACCCGCTTATCATTTGGAAGACAGAATAAGAAGATTACAATAACACTACTACTAAGGAGAATATATACCATAAAATAATCAGAACGTAAAAGTTTTGAAAATGAATGGTTTAACAGGTTTGACTTTCACTGTAAGCAACAGCAGTTTAAAAATACGCACATCTGTTCCCTATCTGTTAGACTTGCTTCTCCTTAGATGAACTGAAATATAAGATTAGTTTGCTTTGGGGATCAGGGAATTGAGGAAGACTTAATAAAGGGACTGGACCTAGAAAATACAGCATTTGAGCTGGACCTTGAAAGTGGAAAAAATAATGGAATGCCCCTTTATTTGTCTCTTTCTTAATTTAGCTGTGATTTTACTAAGTAATTAAAATGGGTTTTCTGATTTTGCAGAAATATGCCTGCTGAACATTACTGCCCTAATGACATGACAGTCTTCCAATATGTTTTTAAGTAAAATAGGTCTTTATTTTTGGAGTGAGAAGGACCTTGGGCGACTAAATTAACCTCTTTCTTGCCTGTAAAATTCTGATGTGTAGAACTGTTGCAAAGATTAAAAGAAATAATGCAAGATATCTGATGTATAGGCATCTAATTAATGCTAGCTCTCACTTTTACTTAACTGGGGAAGTTGTATATACTGAAAGTAAGCAGAATTGTGGAATGGTTAAAACTGTACACTCTGAAATCAGGCTGCACTGATCAGATGGCCTTAGAATTCTGGGTCTGCCACCTCGTGCTTTGTGATCTTGGGCAGGTAACTTGACATCACTTTGCCTCACTTCCTTCATTTGTCAGTTGGAGGTTATACTATATTCTAACAGACAGGGCTGTTGTTAGGGTTGTATCAGATAATTCATATTAAGCAGCTGACATGTAGGTGCTCAATAAATGTTTATAATTACAGTAATGATTATATAAGTAGAGTTGAAAGCAAACACTAATTATGACTATTAATCTCCTTAAGTCATAGAAGGTATTGTCAGTCTAATAATCTATAGCATGTGACAGGCCAACACTTGCCAGGTCAAGAATATATTATTCTAAAAAAAAAAAAACTCATCTAATTATGTATACAGACCTGAAGTGCTATTTGAAGTACTTCATTTGATGTTCTCATTGTATTTGACAGTACTACCAATGTTGGCTTTTGACTTTACTCATATTTTTATAATTCACTATTTTTTTCTGATTTTCAAAAGTGGTGAGGGAAGTCAAATCCAGGCAGTGAAGGAAGCCAGCCCCTCTAATCTTAAAACAGCTAAGGAGATGAACCAAAAGGAAAAAACACCTCGTTAGGAGGGAATGCCTTTAGGGCTTCTGGTGAATTAAAGCTAGAATTTTGCTATTTTGAATCAGGCAAGAGAAAAAGAGGTGCAGAATAGGAAGTAGAAAAATTATTGCCTGTGAAAGGAATTTTCTGCTTGACCATTTATTTCCTTGCAAATCTCATTATGTAAGTTTACTGATTGCTTTTTCTAAACTCAAATTTAGGTCTCTAGTATAAAAGAGAAATTCTATTAAAATATGTATAGGTTATACCCCTTTGGAGTAAAATGGTTTCTTTCTACATCTTTATAATTATTTTCTGGCTTATGCAGAATAGTCTATAGTTTGAACATTCTGAAACTAAGATTTTTATTCCCTAAATATGCATGAATAAGTATCTAATTCACTTCAATAAGAAATGAGGTTTGTTGATTTGATTTCCCTTAGCCAGTTTGATAAGCAGAAAGACTGTCACTGGCAGAATTCTGGAAGAAGATATTAGAACTACTGCGCATATCTAAATGTAACATGCCAAGGATCTGCATGTTTGCTCAGAAAAGGGAAGAAATTCATTGCTTAACCTCAGTGACCCAAATAGGCTTTCTGTTTATCTTGTATGTCCCAAATTACTTCCCAGTAACTCGAACATACCTTCTTTTCAAGTCTTCCAAATTCCATCCAAATTGAAAGGCAATGTTCTTGGTAGATGTTTTATTTTCCAGAATCTTTGGCTTTGCATACTCAGTAATCTCCACCACAAGACACCTTTCCCTCATCCGCACACTCAAATATTACCCATCACTTAATCTAAGCTCAATTCAAATGCAAATTGTTCTTCAAACCCTTTTCCAACATTTTCATTTTCAAAAATCCCTTCCTTTAAAGAAAGCCTAGTTTGTCTTCATCAGTATTTCTAATATGGCAATATGCAATAAATATTTATTGTGTACCTATAATTTGCCACAAACTCAGTGCTAGGGATATGTCAGTGTGTAAAACAGTCAGAACTCCTTATAAAGTGGATAAACTTAAAATTCCATATTAGATAGTAGTAAATGGTAAGGAGAAAAATGTAGAAGAGGAAGAGAAGAGGAAGTGGGAAGATAGAAATTTTCTGTGGTTAATGGACGCCTGTCAGAGAATGAGACTTAAGTCTGGTGGAAATGAGGAATGAAAGACAAATATCTTATAGAAGGTCATTCAGCCAGAAGGAAGAGAAAATGAAAATACTCTGGATGAAAGTGTAAACACGAGGAAAAGTAAGAGAAATCCGAGAGGTGAAGAGTGGGGAGATGGAGGAGGAGGAGCTGGCAAATTGTACATGTTTTAAATGGCTGATTTTTTTCTCTGGGTTAAAAGTAAACCATTGAAAACTTTGATTACCACAGAGGCATGGTCTAAGTCATATTTTAGTAACAAGAAACAATGCAGCAGTGAGTGGGTAAAAGTTCTGGAAACATTCTGAAGGCATAACCTAGAGTATTTGTGAATAGACAGCAGATGAGAGAAAAAGTGGAACAAACGTGACTCCAAGGCATATGGCCTGAACAATCAGAAATAAGGAGCTGCCTTGTGGAAAGGAGCTGCTTCTTACTGAATAAGGAATGAAAATAGAAAACACCATTGCAAAAAACTAAGTAAAAGGAGGCATTTGGGTTTGGAGATGCATATTTTGAGATTACTTCTCTGTTTTGTAGTCACTTGAATATACAAATTAGAAGTTATGAGAATCTAGATGAACATTAAAGCAGTGAGATAGATTGTTTTTACTTATGAATGAATCCCAAGGGGCTGAGCTCTAAAATGTATGAAAGATGAGTAGGAATAAATGAAGAAGAGTGAGAAGAGACCGTTGAAGGAGAAGGAAAGCAGAGGAATTTGTGTCTTGGAAGCCAAGCAAAGAAAGTGTCTAGGACAAGGGATTTATCAGCTGTGCAAATGCTGCTGATAGTCCAAATAGGTTAAATAGCTGTAAACCACATGATACAGCAAAGAGTATGTCACTGATGACTTTAACTGCAGCTATGTAAGTGGAATAGTATTGACAAAGACCTGATAGAAGCAGGTTCAAGTGTAAAGAAACTGGCATATAACCAATGCTTCTGAGATGTTTACTGTTTAAAAAAAAAGAAAGAAAGAAATGGGACAGTAACTGGAAGGTATGGTGGAATCACATGCACACATACATGCATACACATACATATATGTTTATTTTTTCAAAAGAGAGTGAAATAGCATAATTTTATTATACTCATGAGAAAAAAATAATGCAAGAGAGAAAAGGGAGAATTCCAGAAAAGTTGCTCTTGTCTAGGCTGGAATAAATGAACATAAAAAGCAGTACTAAGATGCAACTTGATAGCTATTAAGTGCCTACATTAACAAAGAGGAAAATCTTCAAATATACAGTCTAATGATGTAACTTAAAGAACTAGAAAGGCAAGAGCAAATCAAACCCAAAATTAGTAGAAGAAAATAAATAATAAATATTGGAGCAGAAATAAATGGAATTTTAAAAAATCCCCAAAGTCAATGAAACAAAAAGTAGGTTATTTGAAAAGTTAAACTAAATTAACAAATCTTTAGTCAGGCTAGGAAAAAAGAAAGAAGATAAAAATTAATAAAATCAGAAATGAAAATGGAGGCATTACTACTGATACTGTAGAAATTAAAAGGATCGTTAGTGGCTACTGTGAGTCCCTATTAACAATAAACTGGAAAACATAGAAGACATAAATGAATTCCTAGTTATATATAACCTATCAAGATTAAAACAGGAAGAAATCCAAAACCTGAGCAGACCAATTGCAAGTAATGAGATCTAAGCCATAATAAAAACCCTCCCTGTAAAGAAAATCCTGAGACCAGATGGTTTCATCTGAATTCTGCTGAATTCTACCAAACATTTAAATAATATGTTACCACATATTACTGAATGAGAAACACTTAAAGAACTAATGCCAATTCAATCAAGCTATTCAGTAGAAGAGGAGAGAGTGCTTCCAGATTCATTCTCTGAGGTCGTTATTGCCCCAATAATAAAACCTGGCAAAGACATATCAAAAAAAGAAAACTACAGGTCAATATCTCTGATAAATACTGATGCAAAAATCCTCAACAAAAATACCAACAAACCAAATTCAACAATACGTTAGAAAGATCATTCATCATGACCAAATAATACTTATCCCTGGGACGTAAGGATGGTTCGGCATACAGGAATCAATCAACATGATATAGCAATAGAATAAAGGATAAAATCATAGACCAATTTGTCATAGCCAGAAATAAAATTAAATACCTAGGAATTAATTTAACCAAAGAAAAAACTTTATAATGAAAACTATACAACACTAATGAAAGGAATTGAACAGGAAACCAAATAATGGAAAAATATATCATGTTCATGGATTGATAGAGTCAATACGGTTAAAATATTCATACTACTCAAAGCAATATGTAGGTTTAATGCAATCGCTATCAAAATAACAATGGCATTCTTCATAGGAATAGAAAAAACTATCCTAAAATTTGTATGGAACCACAAAAGATTCAGAATAGCCAAAGCTACCCTAAGCAAAAAGAACAAAACTGGAAGATTCACATTACCTGATATCAAATTTTATGACGCAACTTTAGTAACAAAAATAGCATGGTGCTGGCATAAAAAACAGACACATAGGCCAATGGTAAAGAACAGAAAACACCAGAATCAAATCCACCCACTACAGTAAACTCATTTTTGACAAGGACATCAGAAACATACAATGGGGAAGAAGACAGCCTTCAATAAATGGTACTGGGAAAATTGGATATCTATATGCAAAATAATGAAACTAGACACTTAGCTATCACCATACACAAAAATCAAATAAAGATGAATTAAAGTTGTAAATCCAAGATCTCAAACTATGAAAGTACCACCGGAAAACTTTGGGGAAACTCTACAGGACATTGGTCTGGGAAAGAAAATTTCTCGAGCAATACCCCACAAGCACAGGCAACCAAAGCAAAAAGGAACAAGTGCAAACACATCGAGTTAAAAAGCTTAATAACAAAGAATACAGTGCACAAAGTGCAAAGACACCCCACAGAATGTGAGAACATATTTGAAAACCACCCATCTGACAAGGATTAATAACTGGAATATATAAGGAGCTCAAACAAATCTATAGGCAGAAAATCTAATAATCTGAGGAAAATTAGGCAAAATATTTGCATAGGCATTTCTCAAAAGAAGCCATAGAAAGAGTATCAAAAGGTGCTCAACATTATTGATCATCAGACATGCAAATCAAAGCTACAATGAAGTATCATCTCACCCCAGTTAAATTGGCTTATATCCAAAAGCCAGGCCAGAACAAATGCTTGCAAGGTTGTGGAGAAAAGAGAACTCTTGTACACTGCTGGTGAACATGTAACTTAGTACAACCACTATGGAGAACAGTTTGGTGGCATCTGAAAAACTTTAGTGACAATAACTTAATTGTATAGTTTTAAAAACTTAAATAATGTATTAGATTGTTTGTAGCTCAAAGAATAAATGCTTGAGGGGATGGATAATCCATTCTCCATGGTGTACTTATTTTCCATGCATATCTGTATAAAAATATCTTATGTACCTCATAAATATATATACCTACTATGTACCCACAAACATTTTTTAAGTAGTAAAAAAAAAATTAATTATAGAATTATAAAAAGTTTTCCAGCTGTACATTGGAATGCCTATATCATTTTCAAAACCTTTCCTCTTTGAAGTTCTAAGTAAATGTGAGTAGAAATCCCTAACATGGGAAGGGTTTGATTAAATTTTTTCCAAATCTCGCTTCAGTAAAGGCACATCTCATCTTACTCTGTCTTCAGTAAGGATGTAGATTTGGAGGTTATTTCCTCTTTAGATAACTTTCAAATTTAGAAAGACAACATTTCCAAAGAATAATTTAAAATTCTCTCATGCACAAAATATAAAAATTTTACAATGTTCTAGATTGTGATAATTTTTGAAGCTTTTAAACAAGATTATCAAAGGCTGAATTATTCATCCCAGCATGCATATTTAACTACAATTTTAAGGACTAAAATTATTAGGCTCTGACATGTTCTATCACTGTTGGAGATGTTCTAATGTATTTTCAAAATTTTGCTATAATTTCAACCTTCTCAGTTTATATTTCTCTAGCCCAGATGTTTTGAAAATGCCCATTATAAATCTTAGAGAAAAATCATCTATTACATGCCTATCTACCTGGATAACTTATTATCTCTTTGATCACAGCTCAGTCATTCAACCTCTTCATTTCCCCACATTTCTTATGACTCAGATCCCATTTATAGTCCATATACTTCATCTCTTTTACCTGGCCCTTGGGTTGTCTTTATTCCAGCAAAGCTACTTAGGTATTTTTATTTCAAACAAATGCTTATTCATTCCCTTCCATGCTATGTATTATATGTCAGGAACAGAAAATGGGGGAAAAAGATAGACTTTGATAAATGGTGCTGGGAAAACTGGATACCTATATGCAAAAGAATGAAACTTTTGCCCAATTTATTTATAGTAGATATGTAAGAATTTTGTTTCAAGAGAAAATTTAAGTTCTCTCCAATTAACTCTACCCAATATTTGCCATGCAGATAGGGATTCAAATGTGGAGTTATCCCAAGTATTTTCTAAAAAACAATAACAAATGTGACCACTTATATAAAAAAATGAAAGAGAAAGAAAGTATCACACCAAGACGCGTTCTGGAATGACAAATTTTAGCACATTAAAATTGGAATCATTAATATCCAGCATAATGTCTATCATAGAGAACCCCTCCCCCCCATTTTTTTTTTAGTTAGGCACAAATACATTTAATCTATACCACAAATTGTTTGTGAATTTCAATTTAACAAATTATTATTGTATATTCTCTATGTATGAGACACTGTACTAGTCACTTAGCATAGAAAGTAGAAAAATATACCATCCTTGTAATCGAGGAGTTTGAGTTTTCATAGGCATCTGAAGAAGTAAGTTGACAATGTCATTGTAGTATGATTAGTGTTATGATAAGATGAGTACATGGTTTTATGGGAGCATTTAAGAAAGCTACTTTAGTGCTCAGACTAGAGTCATGGAAGACAACAAGGAATTTACAAGCAATGTGAAAGGGATGGGTACATTTAGGGAAGAAACAGGAAGTGCTAAAGCCTCAAGGCAAGAGAGAATATAAAGTTAGATAACTATAAATAGTTTTAAATGGCATGCTTTAGCACACATGAAGAGTAATAACTGGAGATAAATCCAGACAGCAAGGCAACATCACATCCAGAACTTCAAGAGCCATATAAGGGAATTGGGACTTACCTAAGAGTTTTGAGGGTATATTTAAAATATTTCAACTGAGAAGGGAGATGACATAATTATATTTCAACCCTGAAAATGGAAATCCTTTACGAAGAGCATAGACTAATTATGCCGTATAAGTATGTGGAGAAAGTAGGTGATTGGGCATATTACATTGACTACGTCAGAGATGAGTTATGAGCATGAGGACGGAGTCATTACCTAAGTTGCGTTTTATGTTACACATACGTAATTTATTTATTAATAAATTTTTATATGTTTCAAGGTTATGGTGCAGAGTGGAAGAAATATCTCTCTGCAAGGGAGTATTACAGTGAGATAAGACCAGAGCCATTAGGACAAGTGACATTGCTGTTGGAAATATAAACTAGTAGCTGTGAAGATGAGAAGTTAGAATATGAGACTTTGTGATCACTTGGATGTGGGACTAAAATATAAATGATTCAAAGCTTTAAGATTAGAATTGGTAAATAGTTGTTTCTTAGAGTATATTTTATCTTCACTTTCTAAAACCTAAGGTCCTGGAGAGTAGAGGCTTTTCCTTCCCATGATCTTCATACAGTACAGAACTCTCCTAGAACAGGTTCCAGTGAGTAGTTGTGGACTAGCCATCTCAGGTTTAAGAGCAAGGATGTATTTGAAATGCTGCATGTATTGCTTTCTTCCCTCAGAATTTGTACAGTTCAATAGGACTATTCTGGAACAAAACTTTTAAGCATGAATATATACATGAAAGGTTGGAGAGAATTCAGAATGTCAAAAATGAATAGCATAAGCTTTCTTTGTCTGTGATTGGAACTGAAGGAATGCAGAATGGTTTTAGTTACCTTATCAATATGCATTATTTATTTTGGTATCCTCTAAAATCACTAAACATGAAAATTTTGGTTTCCACTTATTTACCTTGTTTGTGCAAACACTTTTTCATGTAATAGCAAAAAGGTTAGTAAATGATTCTTCAATATAAGCAGTATTTACTAGAAAAGTAACCAGCATACATAAGAAGTGTGAATTTCTTATTGTAATGTTAATGTGACTACTTAGAGTGAGCTCTGAATTATTAGAGGAAAGCTTGGAGCAGATGTTGGAGAATATGGTGTTCAGAGAAACATATGATGTACCACAGAGAAGTTGGTACAAGAGAAGCTGCCTTAACTGACCACATTGAACCAACCTGCAAGACAAATTTTACTCTCTATTCTTTAAGTAAATTATATTCACTAAAGCCCGTGACAGCACAAAGGCTTGTGGTCAACATACACATTTCTAATATGATTACACCCTTCTGTTTCTGTAACTTGAGATGTTTGCTTATTGAGTGAATTACATTCCTTACCACACGTTGATGTTGACTTTGTTATTAATTTCCTGTCTTAAAAATTTTGATTTATACATGACAGATTACTAATGTTTACTAATATTGTAAAGAGATTTGTAAAGCATCTTGAAAATTATTTTGAAATTAATAGAAACAAAAGGATGTATCTCTGTAGAAGAGATAGTTGACCCACCAAATTTTCTTCTCTTTTCACAGGAAAAGAGCTGAAGTAATGCATATACTTCACGGATGAAGACCACACTCCCCAGCCTCCTTATAACCAACCTGTCTGTTCAAATCCATTCTCTTCAAGAAAATGAGAACAATATGTGTGCAGCATCCAGGTCAGTTACAATTTATAATAAAAGTGAAATCTCTTGTTTGGGACTGCTGCTTTCTCTAGACTGGAAAGCAGATTTTAGCAGTGACGTAATTTGGATCATGAAGATAAGGGCAATGTCTTACTAGTTAATAGTGAACAAGATGGAGAAAACCCCCTTCCTAAAAGTTCTCAGGAGGATTACCCTGTTAATTATGCTGTTTCCTGATTTAGAAATGAACTTCTATCATATTTAAGCCATTGATTGTATTTTGGGATTTTCTTCATTAGAGCAACTAGTCTCTATCCCAATAGACAATTTTTTATCCGTCAATTCTACTCATAGAAATATAACCTAAATAAGCATACATATTGAAAAGGAGAGTACTAATGAATACTTTTCTTTCTTTGCCCCAAAGGAAAAATAAAAAACTTTCATAAATTAAATGAACTTTGTAATTGTGAAGAGGGGCCTACTCCACACACAAAATGAGACTATCACAGACCTGAATTCTTAAGGAAATTTGAAAGATTTTATCATGTCCCAGATATTGGACATAAGTTATCTCTTTATATGTGCAATTATCCTATGAAATTTTCCAATTTTATCAATAAGGGATGTTGACAAATGAACATACCCTGAGGAAAGATATCAGGAATCATTCCATGTGAAAAAAAAGGAAGAACTGGAAATATTTGAAGAAGAAATTATTTATGTATAACTTGATACACTTATCTAATTATTTCAGAACCATCCATTATAATATAATTAGACTACAAATTAATCAGGGACAGATTAGGGTCAGTCATTGGAAGCTAAATCAAACCAAAACGCAACTCACCAATTTCATTTCTACAAAAGGAAGTAATGTGTGGAGCCTCACAAGAATGAAGAATGATGTCCAAAAGAAAACTGAAATAGAGAGTGTTCAGCTAGGAGGATGGCATCTTAGATTCCTTTTAATCCTGAAAATCAGTAATTCTTTGTTGATATTCTAGACAGATTCTTAGTCAATCTAAGTTACTAAAACTATGCCTAATTTGAAAATCTTGAGTATCAGTTTTTGTTTATGTAATTGTTTTCACTTCCTCTGCATACCAAGAACACAAATTCAGGATGAGACTGCTTACTTAGGAAAAGTTACTTGTGCTCTGTAATACTTAGTTTCATTCATTCTTTCTTTCTTTTTTTTTTTTTTTTTGAGATTCAATTTCACCCTTGTTGCCCAGGCTGGAGTGCAATGATGCAATCTCGGCTCACTGCAACCTTTGCCTCCCAGGTTCAAGCAATTCTCTGCCTCAGCCTCCCAAGTACTTGTATTACAGGCATGTGCTACCACACCCAGCTAACTTTTTGTATTTTTAGTAGAAAAGGAGTTTCACCATGCCAGCCAGGCTGGTCTCAAACTCCTAACCTCATGTCATCAGCCCACCTGGCCTCCCAAAGTGCTGAGATTACAGGCATGAGCCACTGTGCTCAGCTGGTTTTCTTATTTCTAAATTATGTTTGGTGATAATGTCTAGTGCCCAGGTTTTTATGAGTATTAAATAAGAAAGTTCAACTGCTAAATACAATTCTATTGTAAAAGATCAAAAACTGTGAGGTATTAGTATATCCTCCTTAATTAAATCTCACTGTGTAATTTGCTTTTACATTCTAGTATCATTTAAGTAGTCCATTTGTAAAGAAGCTAGTCATTTTTTATTATTCACCAAATTACAATTAAAATAATCTTTACTACAATCAGAACCAACATTAAGAAATTTTAAATTACATTAAGAATTCAATACGTCACACCCCTCAGATGGTATTTTTTAATTTTTAAATTTGACAGATAATATATTATGTATTTATCATATACAACATGATGTCTTGAAGTATCCATAAGTTTCTCTTGGTCTACATTTTTACCAACTGTTCCATTAGTAGCCTTTTAAAATTTAGCTCTTCTGTGATGATAGGTCACTATTGTTACAGTTTGCATTTCTGTGAATAACAATGAAGTGGAGAATCTATATATGTTTATTTGTCATTTAATATCATCTAATTTTGAAGAATCTGTTAGCTTTTGCCCATTTATTGAATTTGCTAGGTTTGTTTCTATATATTTGTGAAAGTTTATTCTTTAGTCTGTTAAAACCCTTTTATTGCATGTGCATTGCAAATAGCTTTTCCCAATCGGTGGCTTATTTTCTTTACTCTGGTATAAACAAAGATTCCTAATTTTATTTTATTTATGTAGAATTTTAAGGGGTACAATGCAGTTTTCTTACAAGGATATAATGTGTAATAGTAATGTCTGGGCTTTTAGTGTAACCATTAACCAAATAATGTACATTTTTTCCCTTAAGTAATTTCTCATCCTTCACACCCTTCTGAATCTCCAGTGTCTCTTTTTACACATTTCATGTCCGTGTATACACATTATTTAGCTTTTACTTGTGAGACCATGCAGTATTTGATTTTCTGTCTCTGAATAGTTCCATTTAAGATAATGGCCCCCAGTTTGATACATGTTTCTGCAAAATACATGATTTCTTTTATTCTTTTTTTTAATGGCTGAATAGTATTCCATGTTTTATATATATATATATATATATATATATATATATATATGTGTGTGTGTGTGTGTGTGTGTGTGTGTGTGTATGTGTGTGTGTGTTTCAATATGTATAACATATATTCAATATATATGAATGTTTCAATATGTGTATATATGTATATACATATAAATGTGTGTGCATGTGTGTATCTATTTGCACACACACACACACACACATATATATATATATATATATATATATATATACACCATATTTTCTTTGTTCATTCATCTATCGATGGACAGAGATTGATTCCATCTTTTTGCTATTGTGAATAGTTCTGCAACATATATACAACTTTTTTGATAAAATGATTTCTTTTTTTTTTTTGGATAGATAACCCAGCAGTGGGATTGCTGGATCAAATAGTAGTCCTATTTTTAGTTTTTTGAGAAATCTCCTTTCTGTTTTCCATACAGGTTGTATTAATTCACATACCTACCAACAGTGTATAAGCATCTCTTTCTTCACATTCTCACAGACATCTATTATTTTTTGAGTTTTTCATAATATTCTTTCTGACTAGGATAAAATTATATCTCATTGTGATTTAAAATTTCATTTCTCTGATAAGAGAAATGAAGTTGAACATTTATTCATATGCTTCTTAGCCATTTGCATGTCTTTTGAAAAATGGCATGTGCTCACTTTTATAATAGGATTATTTTGTTTTTGTTGAGTTGGGTTGTTTGAGTTCCTTGTAAATTTTGGTGATTAGTGTTCTGTCATGTGCATTATTTGCAAATAATTTTCCATTCCGTAGGTGGTTGTTTACTCTGTTATTTTGGTTGCTGTGCACAAGCTCTTTTGCTATTACAATCAGCATTTGAGAAACCCACTATATTTAAACCAAAAACTCATGTATTTTAACACTGAATGCACCCAGAAGTAAAGTCATGTGGCTCTACTCAACATAGATTATTGTTGTATTCTCAGAGAAAAATGCCCTATACCAACAAAATAACTTCAAAAATAGAGAGAAGCAACTATTTCTGCAGATGCAAAAAAAAATCAGCATAATACAGGAAATATATGAAAAGAAAAAACAAGTTATTATGACACTCCCAAAGAACTACAAATTGCCCAGACCAACGTTCTGGAGATTTTTCCTGTAGTAGTTTCATAGTTTGGGGACTTAGATTTAAATCCTTAATCCATTTTGAGTTAATTTATGTGTTGAGAGGTAAGGATCTAGTTTTATTCTTCTGCATATAGATATCCAGTTTTCCCAGCATGGTTTATTGAGGAGACTGTCTTTCCTCCAGTGTATGTTCTTGGTACCTTTATTGAAAATGAGTTCACTGTTGGTAGATTTGTTTCTGGGTTCTCAACAGTATTCCTTTGGTCTCTGTGTCTTTTTATGCACTACCATGCTATTTTTGTTATTACAGATGCATAGTAAAATTTGAACTCAGGTAATGCGATTCCTCCAGTTTTGTTCTATTTGCTTAGGGTAGCTTTGGCTATTCTGGGTCTTTTGTGGTTCCATATAAATTTTAGGATTGTATTTTCTATTTCTATGAAGAATGCCATTGATACTGTAAGCATTAAACCTATATGTTGGTTTTATTAGTATGGACATTTTAACAATATTTATCTTCCAATCAATGAAAATGAAATACTTTTCTATTTTTTGGTTTCCTTTGCAGTTACATTTATTAGTACTTTATAGTTTTAATTATAAAGATCTTTCACTTCTTTGATTAAATTAATTTCTAGGTATTTAATTTTATTTCTTGTCCATATAAATGGGACTATTTTTAATATCACTATTAGCATGTGGAAATGCTACTGATTTTTGTATGTTGGTTTTGTTTTCTTTAACTCTACTGAATTTGTTGATCAGTTCTGGTGGTTTTCTTCTGGAGTCCTTAGGTTTCCAAATGTAAGATTGTATCCTAAGCAAATAAGAAAATTGGACTTCTTTCAGTTCAATTTGGATTACTTTTATATCTTTCTCTTGTCTGATCACTCTGTCAAAGACTTCCAGTACTTTGTTAAATAACAGTGGTGACAGTGGTCATCCTTGTCATGTTCAAGATCTTATAGAAAAGGTTTTCAGTTTTTCGCCATTCTATATGACACTAGATGTGTGTCTGTCATATGTTGCTTTTATTATGTTGAGGTATGTTCTTTCTATTCCCAGTTTTTTTTTTTTTTTTGAGGATCTTAACGTGAAGGGATACTGAATTTTATAAAATGCTTTTCAGCATTAATTGAAATTATCAGATGCTTTTTATCTTTCATTCTGTTGATATATTACATTGATTGATTTGCGTATGTTGAATTGTATTTGCATCCCAGGGATAAATACCTCTTGGTCATGAAGAATGATCTTTCTAATGTATTGTTAAATTTGGTTTTCTAGTATTTTATTGAGGATCTTTCCATCAATATTTATAAAAGATACTGGCCTATAAATGTTACTTTTTTTATTAACGTGATGTTGTCTGGTTTTGGTATCAGGGAAATATTGGCCTCATAGTATGTGTTTGGAAGTATTCCCTCCTCCTTTATTTTTTGGAATATTTTGAGTAGGACTGGTATTGCTTCTTCGTTAAATGTTTGGCAGAATTCAGCAGTGAAGCCATCAGGTCCTGGGGTTTTGTTTACTGGGAGACTTTTTATTATGGCTTTGATCTTGTTACCTAGTACTAGTCTGTTCAGATTTTGGGTGTCTTCCTTATTCAATCTTGGTAGGTTGTATGTGTCTAGAAATTCATTTATTGCCTCTGGATTTTCTAATTTGTTGGTATATAGTTGCTTATAGTAGCCACTAATGATCCTTTTAATCTCTGCAATACCAGTTGTAATGTCTCCACTTTTACTTTTAATTTTACTTACTTGTATCATCTCTCTTTTTCTATTAGTCCGGCTAAATATTTTTCAATTTAGTTTAACTTTTAAAAAAGACTACTTTATGTTTTGTTGACTTTTTGGATTTTTTCCTTTTCAATTTCACTTATTTCTGGTCTAATTTTTATAATTTATTTTCTTTCAATAATTTTGGGTTTGATTTACTCTTGTTTTTCTAGTTCTTTTAAGATGCATCATTAGATTGTATACTTGAAGTTTTTCCTCTTTTTTGATGTAGACACTTATACCTGTCAGCTTTCATCTTAATACTGCTTTCGCTGTGTCCCAGCAAAAGCATGGGTGTTTGGTGTGTTTTCATTATCATTTGTTTCAAGAAATTTTCTAATTTTTTTCTTAATTTCTTCATTAACTCACTGGTCATTCAAGAGCACAATGTTTAATTTCCATGTATTCATAGTTTTCAAAATTCCTCTTGTAATTAATACCTAGTTTTATTCATTTGTGGTCAGAAAAGATGCTTGATACTATTTTTTTTGAATATTTAAGACTTGTTTTGTGATCTAACACATGATCTCTTTTTAAGAATAATAAATATGCTGAGGATAAAAATGTGTATTCTGCAAACACTGGATGAAATATTCTGTAAATACATGTTAGATCCATTTGGTCTCTAGTGCAGATTATGTCTGATATTTCTTTGTTGATTTTCTGTCTGGTAGATCTGTCCAATGCTGAAAGTGGTTTGTAGAAGTCTTCAGCTATAATTGTATTGAGGTCTATCTCTTTAGCTCTAATAATATTTGCTTTATATTTCTCAGTCCTCCAATGTTGGGTGCACATATATTTAAAAATCTTTCTAAATTGATCCCTTTATTATTATATAGTAACACTGTTTGTTTCTTATAGTTTTAGTCTTGAAACTTATTTTGCCTGATATAAGTATTACAACCCCTGTTCTTTTCTGGTTTCCATTGTCATGGAATATCTTTTTTCATCCCTTTATTTTCAGTCTATAGACTGAAAATAGATGGCATGTGTTTCTTGTAGGCAACAGATAAATGAGTCATATTTTCCCATTCATTCAGCCAGTGTATATTTTTTAATTGGAGAGTTTAATACACTTACATTCAATATTATTATTGATCAGTAACGACTTCTGCCATTTTGTTACTTGTTTTCTACTTTTCTTGTCATCTCTTCCTTCTTCCTTTCATCCCTGTTTCTGACTAGTGAAACTGATATTCAAGTTCACGAGTCTTGCTGTGATTTTTATTGTTTTAAACCATTCTTAGTCATACTGTTTAAGATCCAAAAGTGTTGGTGTTTCCATAATCCAATATTTCGTATTTCTGGACTATGTAATTTCATTTTTTATCGGCACGTTGCTCACTCTTTGCTGGAGGTTATCTCTTTCTTCTGTAGGCATAGCACACATGTGAAGCATATATAGCATACTAAGAAAGGCCAGTTTAAAAAATCACCACTAAAAGCTAATACCTTGTTTTCCATCCTCTTCTAGAGTTACAGGCACATGGTGTCTACATTATGTTAATGCAGGCGACACTTCTGTTAAACGTTTTATCACAACATTGTGTGGCCCTGCAGATTTTCTGCTTCCCATAGTGGTTTTTTTTATTCCACCAGGTACCTCACAACTAAGTCTATGCTTATATTACTACAGCATTCACTTCAAGATACCCATTTTACATGACATAAAGTGACATAAATGCCCATAAAAAAGATCACAATCTCAGTAGCTTTATACAAAAATCCTTCTTGTTTAGTTACATAACAATTAAATACCAATATTCACAAGATGTTTAGGGACTCAGGTGCCTTTTACCATATGGCAATGGCTTTACCCTTTTCCATGTCCTCCGAATCTTCTACATTCAGTGAGTGAGTGGGAAAAGACAGGATAAATGGGTCAAGCCATCTGTGAGACAGATTGGGAAGTAGCACTTTTTACTCTTATACACCTTTGATTGGCCCCAACTCAGTTAAAAGGCTGCATGTAATGTAAAGGGAGGCTGAGAAGTTAATGAAGCTGAGTGCTCAACAATTAAAAGGGAAATAATATCATTGCTTGGTAAAAGATATTTTAGGTTCTGCTACAAAAAAGCGAGAATGATATGCAATAGTGAATGGGAATGTGAAAGAACAGTGAATAGGAGGAGAACGTGTTGAAAGATGAATAGAAGGCATAAATAAAGAGAAGTGAGGAATGAGAATTAGTTATTTAGTCTTTACAGCAAAATTAAGATATATTGCATTTTATACCTTTACAGATATAAAACAACAGGCTTCAATTGCCTGTATGAATTATCTACCTTCACACCACAAATTCATTTGATTATTTGTATATGCAACATCAGGTATATCTAAAGAGTAAGCCTATGATCTTGTCTCTAGAATGAAAATTGATGTATATGGAAATATACTCATCAACATCCAATGGTATGTTTTATGTTCCATGAAGCCAAATTATGTATCACACTATATTTTGAAACTTATTGTATCCTACCTGTTTATTTATGAGCGATATGGGCAGGTATAGCATGCTTAACAGTTGTTAATAAATTACTTAAGAAGTATGATTAATTACTTTTACTTGGCTATAAACTGAAGACAGTATATCACAAATAATCAAGAATTTCATTAAATATGCAAAATAAGAAAATCTTTTCAAAATGGAGAACTTTATTCTTTAAGTTTACATCCCTAAATGTTATTACATTGCTCATTCAACAAAACACACAGCATTTTAATTACCATCGTTTGTCTCCAAAAGCAAATATTTGCAAACTACATGAATTCCTCAGACACTCTATAGCTTTATTTCCAGAAATGAGAAAGCATTAGGCTGATGTCTTTTGTTCAAATGATATAAATGCATGAATAAATATAAATGACTAGTTATTATTATTATACTATAACAGAAATAAATGAATTCTCTTTATTTAAACAACTGTTTTCCTCTAACTAAAACCTTCTTTGGGAGCCATGGGAGATCTGAATATGAATAAAACAGTTTTTGTTTGAAAATATTCCCAAACAATCATGTAAACAGGTTTATGTTGATTGTGTAAATTATTGTTCTAACTAAACCTTTAAGCCTCTTAATGGGTCATTTATTTTGCCATATAAACATTTTCTACACAGTTTGGTATTTGGAGAGAAACCATCCCCAAGCAACATTATTTGGAGTGATTTTTCATTATTAGTTGATTATTCTGGAGAGTAGCAGCTATTATATTTTTAAGATAGGCTCACTCTTTTTATATCCATAACTCTGAAAATACCTGAAATGTTGTATTTTAAGCTAAGGTCATTATACAAATAAGAAAAATATTTATTTAAGAAGGTTTATAAAGTTAATTATTAGAGTTAATAAAAGAAAAGCACTTGAATGAATACATGCCATAAATAATAAATATTGTGAGAGTATTTGTTTGAATTGTGGTCATGCCAGTTTCCTATACTTCTATAAGATAAGAAATATACGTAAATCAATACAGTTCTGGTCATTTTCTACCATAGCCCAAAGGTTCCCTTCAGAAATCTATGCTAGATTTTTCACATTCCACAGGAAAAAACAGTAGATTTGTCATTTGTTGGAATTATGTTTCTTGTTCTAAAAGCAGAGCATTTTTGTTTCCTCTCTTCAAATGGTCAAACTCCATAGTAAAGAGTCTTCACTCATTATCCTTCCATAGTTTCTTCTATTTTATTTTCTGTTAGCCATGGCACATACTAGGTAATATGGAAATTTGAGAAACAGAGATTATTCTCTAATGGCATGTTTTACACATTGCTGTAAAAGTTGCCAGTGAAGCCATGTTATGGGTTTTTCTCCTTTATTATTGTCAGTGTTGGTTAAAGGATTTATTAAAAACTAATTTTTTTGATGGAAAAGACTTCTATCATTATAAGTCTTCACCCAATATTTAACAATGTATTATTTTGTTTTGACTCTCTCTATTACCCTAAGAAACTCTCATCTCTATTGAGGTAAAATTTTATTCTTTAAATCTTTCTTGCTCGAGTATCTTTGGGAATAATTATAAACAATTTAAAATTTAATAGGATCTCAGAGATGCTATAGTTAACTATCCCTGTTGTACAGCTGATGATATAAAAAAATCTCAAAGAAGTATGTGACTCATTTAAGACTAATCCACTTTTTAAAGTCAAAGGAAGCCCTAGGACACAGATCTTGTGATTCCAATTTTGTGATTTCTTTTTAACTGTTACTTGGTGACTACTCATTATCCTTCTCCTAACCAGGTATATAAAGATATTTGAAAGTTAATTTTCTATCTATAATTGATTCTTCATCAGACACAAGAAGAGCTGTTTGAGTTCGAAAGTCATAATGGAAAGCAACAGCTATGAGAATGGCCCTTCACTAGTTCCTGCTAATTTTTCATCTTTTTGAGATTTCTTTCCTTTTATTCTCACCTTTACTGCCATGCTTGGAAACTGGGAATATACAGATCAATTATAGAGAAATTCTCTTATCATGTCTCCTGAGCAGTGTTCAAACAGGCTGGCATTTTCAAAAGCAGCTTTGCCTAGATGACAGAGCAAGAATAACAATGTTAAAAACAATCCCCTTGTGTCCCTTCCCTAAAGAAAACAAACAAACAAACAAAACTGAGAGGGAAAAAAGACAGTACAAACAATTAAAGGCAGACAATTTTATAAAGTGCCAGAATTCTCTCAGGATAAGTGTGTGTGTGTGTGTGTGTGTGTGTGTGTGTGTGTATGTGTGTGTGTGTGTTGCGGGGGGGGGGGGATTTAATCTTGAACAAAACTGGAAATGAGGCATTTTGGACAGTGAGAGTGTCATAGGCCTGTATAATTAGAGCTCCTTCCAGCCTTCTGTAGCATTTAAATGAGGAGACTGGATTTCAGTAGGGTGAGGTTACTTGTAATTTATTACTACCCATGCCCTGGTGTATTTGGAGACATAACAAACCTGAGGAGGGGCTCTCTTAAATATTCCAGTAGCACAGTAGATAAGCCATGGTTCTGGCTTTATAGAACTCATTCTGACTGTCTTTCCTCTGGCTTCCGGAATGCCCAGCCTGTGCCTTTCACTGACTTAGATTTAGTTTTCTATCTAAGGATGGGTCTTCTTTACAGCTCAATTGCTGATTTAAAAAGCAGAACTGCTTACCAGTTGAAAAAAGTCTTTCCATGTAAAAGCCAGTCCCTGCAATTGAAATAAGTGACTATTACAGAAGATGTGCTGATATATCAATTTAAAGATTCAAGAAACATGAAAAAGCAAGGAAACATAATGACTCCATAGGAAAATAATAATCATCTAGTAGTAAATCACAAAAAAAGAAACTATAAAATGTCTAAAAAGGAATTTAAAATAATAATATTATAAAACTCAGTCAGATACAAGATAACATAGATAAACAATTGGGAAATGACAAAATAATTTATAATCTGAATGAGAAAATTGTTAGATATCAAGAAAAAGACAAGCAGAAATCCTGAAGTGAAGAATTCAATGAATGATACAAAAATACAATCAAATGCAACACAAAAATAGCAATATAATAATAGACTTGATCAAGCAGAATGAAGAATTTCAGGCTTGAATACAGGTCTTTTGAAATATCATAGACAAGTGGAAAAAAAGGACTTGAAAAGAATGAAGAAAGCTATGTGACGTGGGACACCATAAAGTAACCAAATACTCAAATTTTGGGAATTTTAGAGGAAAAGAAATAGATAAGTTATGTAACAAAATAATAGGTGAAAACTTCTCAAGTCTTGAACAAAATATATACATCCATATATAAGAAGCATTTGTATGCAGGAAGACACCATATATAAAAAACCCAACAAATATTCCCAAGTAGATCCAATTCTAAAAGGTCATCTTTAAGGTAGAGTACAGTCAAATTTTGAAAACAGCAAGAAAAAGCATCATCAAATACAATGAAACTCCCTCAGAGCAACAGCTAATTTCTCAAAAATTTTCAGCAGAAATATTACAGGCCAGGAAAGAATGGAATAATATATTCAAAGTACTAAGAAAATAAAACAAAATAAAACATAACAGTAAAGAATATGATACTCAGCAAAGGTATTCTTCCAAAATAATGGAGCGATAAAGTCTTTATCAGTCAAGAAAAACTGAGGTAATTCATCACCAATAGGTTGATACTACAGTGCTTAAAAAATGCTTAAGAAAGTCCTACATCTGGAAGTGAAAGAATATCTACCATCATGAAAAGACACAAAAGTATTAGAGCATATACACAAGTGAGAAAGAGAAAGCTGTGAAATGTCACTACAAAAATAAATTGCAAAGCTAAAAAAAGAATAAATATGCAAGACCATTAGAAAATAGTTGACAAAATGACTAGAGTAAGTTCTCACCTATCAATAACATTCCAGAACATAAATTGTTTAATTTTCTTACTTACAAAATATGTTCTGGCTGCATGGATAAAAGTACAAAACCCAACTATATGCTGCTGACAAAAAACTCACTTCACCTGTAAAGACACACATAGACTCAAAGTGACAGAACTGAAAAGAATATTCCACACAAATGGAAACAAAAAATGTGCAGGAGTAGCTTTACTTATATCACATAAAATGAACTTTAAGTCAAAAACATAAAAAATAAGACAAAGGAGGACCTTATATAATTATAAAGGAATCAATTGTCAAAGCATTAAAACTACATTCACTAATACCACAGCACCCTGATATGAAAAACAAATATTAGAGCTACAAGAGAGAGAAAAACTCAAAAGCAATAACAGCTGAGAAATTCAACACTACACTTAGGTAATTGGAAAGATTATCTAGAGGGGAAATCAACTAAGAAATGTAATACATAATCTGCACTATAGATCATAGGGACCTAACAGATATTTACATAATATTTTATCTAACAGCTGCAGAATACATATTTTCATGAGCACATGGAACATAATGTAGAGTATATCATATGTTAGCCATGAAACAAGTCTGAACAACTGAAGTCATGTACAGTATCTTGGCTCACAATGGAATAAAGCTTGAAATCAATAATGAGGAATATGGAAAACTACACAAATACATATAAATTAAACATTTTTGTGAATACCAATTGAGGTAAAAAGTGAAAACTGTTTGGAAACAAATAAAAATAGAAACACTATACAACAGAACCTATAAAATATAACGAATGTAGCACTACAAAGAAACTTATAGCAATAAATGAGTGTATTAAAACAATAGAATATTTCAAATAAAGTATGTAAAAATGAAATTCAAGAAATTTGAAAAGCAAGAACAAACTCACCCAAAATAAACAGAGGAAAAGAAATAATAAAAATACGAAAAGAATGAAATAAAATAGACTTAAAATGCAAAGCAATGAATCAACAAAACAAAAAGTTAGTTGTTTGAAAGGATACACAGAATCAAAAATTGCTAGCTAGCTTTACTAAGAAAAAGAAAGACCAATTGTAAAATGAGAAATAGAAAATAGATATAACTGATACCACAGAAACAAAAAGATAATTAGAGACTTTTATAAATAAATATATGCTAAAAAACTAAGCCAGAGGAAACTGATGAATTCCTAGACTCAACCCAACAAGATTGGCCAGGAAGAATTAGAAGACCTGAACAGACCATTAAGAAGTATAAGATTGAATCTGAAATAAAAAAAAATTCCCAACTCAGAAAAGCTCAAAACTAGATGGCTTTACTGCAGAATTCTACCAAACCTATACAGAAGAAGTAACATCTACTCTTCTCAGACTATTCAAAAAAAGTTGAGGAGAAGGTAATTCTTCCTGTGTCATTGTATATGGCCAGCTAAACTTGATAATAGAAATGAGACAACAATGCAACAGAAAAGAAAATTACAGGCCAATATCCCTGATGTATATAGTTGGAAAAATTATCCCTAAAGTAATCACTAAGTAAATCCAATAATACATGAACAAGGTAGTATACTATGATTATGTAGGATTTATCCCAGTGATGCAAAAATGATCTAACATATGGTAATCAATAGAATTGATAAATCACATCAGAAAGAGGAATACAAATTATATGATCATCTCAATAGATGTAGGAAAACATTTGATAAAATTGAATATCCTTTCATGATAAAAAGTGTCAACTAATTAGTCACAGAAGGAACATATTTCAACATAATAAAGACCATATATGACAAACCTTATACTGAATTGAGAAAAGATAAAATTAAGAATAGGTGAAAACCTGCTGCAACAAGACAAGGATATCCACTGTCACCTCTCTTATTCAACGTAGTACTTGATATCATATCCAGAGCAATTAGGCAAGAAAAAGAAGAAAAAACACTTCGATCTAAGAGAGGAAGACAAATTTTCCCTTTTTGCAGATGACATAATCTCATAGATAGAAAAACCTAAATATTCCACCAAAAACCTCTTAGCAGTAATAAGCAAAATCAGTAAACTTTAGAATACAAAATCCACATATAAAAGAGTAGCATTTCTATACACCAGTGGAAAAACTAGTGAGAGAGAGAGAGAGAGAGAGAGAGAGAGAGAGAGAGAGAGAGAAAGCAATATCATTTACAACTGCTATAAAAATAACTTGGAATAAATTTAAACAAGTAGCTGAAAAGTGCTCTATTAGGAAAACTACAAAGCATTGATAAAATAAATGGAAGAGGATGAAAACAAATGCAAAGACATTCCATGCTCATGGATTGAAAAATTAATAGTGTTAAAATGACCATACTATTTAAAGCAATCTGCAGATTGCCGTTTCTGTCAAAATACAGGCTAGACATGATAATCCCCACATTTTGGGAGGCCAAGGTGAGCAGATAATTTGAGGTTAGGAGTTCAAGACCAGCCTGGCCAACATGGTGAAACCCAATATCTACTAAAAGTACAAAAAAATTATTCAGGCGTGCTGGTGTGCACCTGTAATCTCACCTACTTGAGAGGCTAAGGGAAGAGAATTGCTTGAACCTGAAAGGCAGAGCTTGCAGTGAGCCAAGATTGTGCCACTTCACTCCAGCCTGGGTGACAGAGCAAGACTCTGTCTCAAATAAATAAATAAATAAATATGCAAATAATAGTCTTTACAGAAAGTCTTCCTGGCCTGTCCAGAGATCTAAATATCCAAATCCAAGAAGCTCAATGGACTCCTGGGAAATTCATTGCAAAAAGTTATTCACCAGGCATATAGTTATCAGGCTATCTAAAGTCAACATGATGAAAAGAATTCTAAGAGCAGTAAGACAAAGCATCAGGTAACCTACAAAGGGAAGCCTGTCAGACTAAGAACAGACTTCTCCACAGAAACCTTACAAACCAGAAGGGATTGGGGTCCTATCTTCAACCTCTTTAAGCAGAACAACTGTAAACCAAGAATTTTGTTTCCTGTAAAACTAAGTTTCATAAATGATAAATAAAGTCATTTTCAGACAAATGCTGAGGAAATTTGTCACTACCAAACCAGGACTAAAATAAATAGTAACAGAAGTTCTAAACTCAAAGTGAAAGCCCAATATGTAGCAAAATAGAACCTCTTGACAGCTTAAAACTCACAGGGCCTATAAAACAATAACACAATGAAAAGAAACTATGTAACAATTAACACCATGAGGAGAACAGTACTTAACATTTCAGTGTTAACATTGAATGTAAATGGCCTAAATGCTTAAAAGATACAGCATAGCAGAATGACTTTAAAAAAAATCACAATCCAAATATCTGCTGCCTTCAAGAGACTCACCTAATACAAAAGAATTTATATCAGGGGTCCCCAAACTTTTTACACAGGGGGTCAGTTCACTGTCCCTCAGACCATTGGAGGGCCGGACTGTGCAAGGTGTGACACCATTCACAGCCAGCGCTGCTGCCTCCACTATCCCAGACAACAGTATACAGTGTCACAGACCCAGCACCACCTCCAGTGCTGTATAGAGGGATGGCAGTGATCAGCCTGTGACACTGTGTATACAGCATCCTGGACACCTGCAGCCGTGGTGGGCGTCCTCTGTGGGAAGCGCACTGCTGCATGTTTTCCCTATTATAAGACACCTCCTAAAAATAAGCCCTTGTCTTTTGGGGGTAAAATTAATATAAGACAGGGTTTTATAATAGGGGAAACATGGTGTGTAGTAATGTGGGGAGAGACTTTTGGGCAAAGGGAGGTTATAGGGGCCATTATGTTGTTGTACATTTGGGGGAGTATGGGGCCATTGTACTGTGTAGTGATGGTTATAGTGCTTTGCCTTTCTTCCTACTTCTGCTGTTATTTCACACTGCTTCCGGTGATGTGGGGCGCTGCAGCCGCAGACCGGATGTGCATCATATGATGTGCTTCCAGAGCTGTGACGCGTGCGTCCTGCATCACCGGAAGTAGTACTGTACGTGAGCGATGCCGCTCTTTGCGGCACCGCCACATACAGCACTCCAGGAGCACAGGATGCATCCTGTGCTCCGCTCACTGACCGCCAATGAAAGAGGTACCCCTTCCTGAATTGCGGTGGGGGCTGGATAAATGGCCTCAGGGGGCCAAAGGCAGCCCGCAGGCCGTAGTTTGGGGACCCTGATTTATATAAACTCAAAGTAGAAGGGTGGAAAAAATATTACATGCAAGTGGAAACTGAAAGGGAACAGGAGCAGCTAGTCTTGTATAAGACCAAACAGACTTCAAAGCAGCAAAAATTTAAAAAAGACAAAGTCGATTACAATTTATGTGATTTTAAAAATTCAGTCAGTAGATATCCTAAATACATGTGCATTCAAACACTGGAGCTCCTAGATTTATAACACAATTACTACTACATCTAAGTAATGAGATAGATAGCAAAACAATAATGGTGGGAGACTTTGATATACCACTGGCAACACGAGGCAAATCTTTCTTTGAGACAGAAAGTCAACAGAGAAACAATACATGTGAATTACACACTAGAACTACTGGGCTTAACAGATAATTATAGAACATTCTACCCAAGATCTGCAGAACACACATTCTTCTCATCTGCACATGGAATATTCTCCAAGACTTAATATATAATAAAAGTCACAAAACAAATCTTGATAAATTTTTGGAATGGAAATAATATCAAACATCTTCTCAGACCACAGCAGAATAAAGCTAGAAATCAACTCCACAAGGAATTGCAATGGCCTGATTGGTTAACTTTGCCTGCTGCCTAGACAGAGCTGATCCATCAAGAAAGTAGAAGTGCAATTGCAAAAAAGTAATTCATGCAGAGCTGGCTGTGCAGGAGACTGGAGTTTTATTATTACTCAAATCAGTCTCCTTGAGCATTCAGGGATCAGATTTTTTTTAAAGATAATTTGGTGGGTAGTGGCTTAGGATGTGGGAAGTGCTAATCAATCAGGTTAGAGCTGGAATTATAGGGGTTCAAAGTTAGGTTTTCTTAATGTCTTCTGTTCCTGGGTGCATTGGCAGAACTGGTTGAGCCAGATTACTGGTCTCGGTGGTGTCCGCTGATCTACGGAATGCAGGGTCTGCATAACATCGCAAGCACTGATTTTAGGTTTACAACAGTGGTGTTATCCCCAGGAGCAATTTGGGGAGGTTCAGACTCTTGGAGCCTGAGGCTGCATGATGCCTAATTTATGATTTTTAATCTTGTAGCTAATTTGTTAGTCCTGCAAAGGCAGACTGAATTCCACACAACAAGGGGGTCATTTTGGGAAAGGATTGTTACTAATTTTCTTGCATGAACTGAATTCTTTCCCAAAGTTAGTTCAGCCTATGCCCATGAATAAAAAAGAACAACTTAAAGTTTAGAAGCAAGATAGAGTCAGTAAATTCTAAGTTCTTTCTCTGTCATGATTTCCTCAGTTACAATTTTGAAAAGGAAGTTTCAGAACCTTGAAAACTATGTGAATACATGGAAATTAAATGATCTGACTGATATCTCTTTAACAATGAAATCAAGATAAAACTTTAAAAATTTTTCGAATTGAGTACCTCTAGAATAAAGCAAAAGCAGTGCTAAGACAGAAGTTTATAGCATTAAATGCCTGTATCAAAAAGTGTAAAAAAGCACAATTGACAATCCAATGTCATACCTCAAGGAATTGAAGAAACAAGAACAGAGGAGGAGGAGGGGGAGAGGGGAAATCAGAGCAGAACTAAATAAAATTCAAACATAAAAAGATATAAAAATCAATGAAACAGAAAGCTTGTTGTTTCAAAAAATAAACAAAATTGATAGACTATTAGCCAGATTCATCAAGAAGAGAGAATACATCACAGAAAACAGAATTAAAAACATTACATAATCACATTTAAAAACAAAACTACATGACCATCTCAATAGATGCAGAAAATCACTTTACAAAATCCAGCACCCCTTTATGATAAAAACTCAGAATTAACTAGGCATAGAAGAACTCTACCTCAAAATAGTAAAAACTATAGATGAAAAACTCATAGCCAATACCATACTGAATGGGGGAAAGTTAAAAGCATTCCCCCTGAGAATGATAACAAGACAAGAAGGACCGCTTTCACTGATCCTGTTCTACATAGTTCTGGAAGTATTAGTAGGAACAGTTAGTCAAAAGAAAGAAATAAAGGCCATCAAATTGGCAAAGAGGAAGCTAAACTATCATTGTTTGCAGATAATATGATTAAATACCTAGAAAATCCTAAGACCTCTCCACAGACACTTAGGATTGATAAATGAATTGAGTAGTCTCATGTTAAGAAATCACTGTACAGAAATCAGTAGCACTTCTGTTCACCAAAAATGACCAGGCTGAGAATAAAACTAAGAATTTAATGCCTTTTACAGTAACTGTCAAAAAGACAAAAACAAAAACAAAAACAAACAAAGGAAGAAAGAAAGGAACTCAGGAATATGCCTAACCAAGGAAGTGAAAAATCACTACAAGGAGAACTACAAAACACTCTGGGAATAAATCATAGCTGACACAAAGAAACGGAAGTTCATTCCATATTTATGGATGATTAGAAGAATAAATACTGTGATAATGACGATGCTGGCCAAAGCAATCTACAGATTCAGTGCAATTACCATAAAAAACCTAACAGCATTTTTCAAAGAATTGGGGGAAAACCCTAAATTAATACAGAAACGAAAAAGAGGCTGAATAGCCAAAGCATTCCTAAGCAAAAAGAACAAACCTAGAGGCATCGCTTTACTGGACTCCAAATTGTAACACACAGCTACGGTTACAAAACAGCATGGCAATATTATAAAAGTAAGCATGTAAGGTAGTGGCACAGAATGGAGAACCCAGAAATAAAGCCAAATATATACAGCCAAGTGATTCATCAAAACATACAGAACACAAATTGGTGAAGGACTACATTATTTAGTAAGTGGTGCTGGGAAAACTGACAAACCACATGTGGAAGAATGAAACCAAATTCCTAACTCTCACCATATACAAAAATAAGCTCAAGATGGGCTAAACACTTAAATAGGGGACCTGAAACCGTAAAAATTCTAGAAGACAATGTTATGAAAACTCTTCTAGAGATTAGCCAAGGCAAAGAATTCATATATAAGACCACCATAGCAAATGCAACAAAAACCAAAATAAATGGGACCTAGGTATTGGCTATGAGTTTTTCATCTATAGTTTTTACTATTTTGCTAGGGTGAAAGGTATGGCCAATTGGACTAGAGCATGAGTGCTGCTCTAATTTCTTGGCAGAATACCCAGCAATAGTCCCCTGCAATACATACATCTGCTTAGGGATGAACAAGGGAAGACTGATTAGTAAGCTCTTGAAAAGGCTTGGTTTCACTGCATCCTGTTAAGTTTTCAAGGAATGCCAAGTTTCCAGTTTCCCCTTGCCATGAAATAGATATATATATATGTTATATGTATGTATGTATGTATTTGGAGGGGAGGACTTCTTTCTTAACTCGGCTGTGATGAGTCCATCCTTTTTCTGCTGTTGGGACTGCGGGTTTCAGTAGTTAGGAACACTAAGTAAGGTCCTTCCCAGGCCAGATTGAGCTTTTTCTTCTCTCTAACTTTTGACAAGGATGTGGTCCCCAACCTGATATTGGTGTCCTGGAAACTCTAGGTGTGGCATCTGTGCTAAAAGACCTTTAGTTCTGAGGGAAGGGAAAGTGGAAGATAAACCAAGTATAGAATTTCTGAGAAATGGATTTTTTTGTTGTTTCAAATATAGGGAGATCAGTAGTAGAATGTAGATAAGGCAATCCATAAAGCATCTTACAAGGGGATAGACCTGTGTCTTTTCGGGGAGCAGTGTGGACTCTTAACAGGGTACTAGGCCTTCCTACTTTCCCTGGTGAAGGTAGGTGCCAGAGAGTATGATATTTCCATTTTATATCCAGTACCTGGGCTAATTTCTTAATGACATGTGCAGCAAAATGAGTCCTCTTATCTGAATCAGTGTTCTCTATTAATCTAAACTTGGGTATAATATTTTTAACTAATGCCTTAACTACATTATTAACAGTTGTACTTGAAAAAGGAAATAACTTCTACCCAATGAGTAAGGTGATCTTGTATTAGTAACAAACACTTCAGACAACCAATTGGAGGCATCTCTGTGTAATCAATCTGGATACTTTGGAATGGCCTTAAGCCTGGATTCTTTCCCCCAAGGGGTAATATTTTTATAGTTTGTTCATTTCATTGCATAGTAAGCAACTGTCTGTAACCTGTTTGGTCAAGTTATAAATTCCTATGCACCCATAAACTCTGATGACTGCATCACACATGGCTTGGGGCCCCCAGGTGCAGCTGGAACAAGATTCCCCTCATAAGGGGTTTGGATAACATTTCTTTCTGGTCTGGCAATATCCACTTTCCTTCTGAATTCTCTTCAGCATCAACTTTTATTAGTTTTTAGACCAGAGAAAGCCAAATACCATTTTATATTTGACAGCGCTTCCTGTATAATTTTATACCAGATAAGCTAAATTTCACCTTTATATTAGTGTGATATTAATGTTAAACTCAATGTTAATAAAATTTTGTAGATGTATTACCCAATTTTAATGTCTGACCATAAGGTAAGATTTTTACAGACTCTTTTTAACCCTGTGTAATTTTTGTTAAAGAGCAGATTAGTGCTAAAACATGAAAACAAACAAAACTGTTGTGCTTTTAATGTCCAGTTCACAGAAAAACTAGTTGATACCCCTTTAACTTTAGCCAATAAGTTTACACACAGAATTTCCTTTATACTTTACATTTAAAACTTGCTTAAACCTTCTAAGTTCCAACAGTGACCATCTGTCATCTGCTGTGTCAAGTATTAGCTTCCTCACCTCCCTTCCAATTTGAATGGAAATCCAAGATCAAGATGCTGGCAGATCCATTTCTGATGGGTCCTGCTGTTAACCTACTCTGGCTATCATTGCAGTCATCATTTTTCAGCAAGGAGTATTTCATCCATGGAAAGCTAATCAGAGCCATAAATTATAATTATTTAACTTGGGGCCAAAGTGAACCTCAGCCATTTTCTTGTAATGAAGCTGGTCAGAAAGAATAACGGCAACATAGAGAGGGAGGTAGTGATAAAAATTGAAGATTGAGTCTAGTTTGCCTCAAATTCTTTGGTTCCCATGTACCTAAGGTTTAGCTTTTTCCTTCCTACACTTACTGAACCAGTAAATTATCCTCTTACCTATGAAGTTTGTTATGAGTTTCTAACATTTGTAACCAAATTATTTCTAATTCTTTCTTAATGCTAATCAGTTTTGAAGACTCTATATCTCTGTTATAGACTGCATATTTCTGTCTGCCCAGCATTCATACATTGATACCCTAACCCCAAATGAGATAGTATTAGGTGTCTTCTTTGATAGGTAACTAGGATTAGATGAGGCTGTCAGGACAGAGACACTGTGATAGGAATAGCATCCTTAAAAAAGAGAAAGAGAATAGATCTCTCTCTTTCTCTGCATTGTGAGGATACTCTGAGAAGGCAGACAACCATAAACCAGGAAGAAAGCCCTAACCAGACACTGGATCTGCCAGCACCTTGACCTTGGTTTTCCTAACTTCCAGAACTATGAGAAATAAAAGTTTGTTGCTTAAGCTGCCCAAACTATGGGATATTGTTAAAGCACCCTAAACTAAGACAGTATCAGTAAAGAGTATATATTGGTTGTCTTTCTGAGTCAATGCCTTGGTTGTTTAATTATTATCAAGTTATATATTCTTGAAAAGGAGATATTATTTTGAAGCAATGACTAGCAAAAATTTTTCAGCAAGCAACTGTGATGAAAACCATAGTATGAGAAAGCAACAGATACATAAAAGTGAACAAACAACTGTGAGAAACAATAAGCCTGAGTAACAGGCCTATAAAATGAGGCATTCAGTATAACTCTAGGTGAAAATTTTCCCCCTTTCACAAATGAAATGAGCAACTGGACCCATGAGATGAAGTCATTGTCAATAGTTTAAGGGTAAAAGGTAAATTATGGTTGCAAGAATTTTTTATGGATTTAGGAGCTATGAAAAATTCAGGTAATATATAAACTCACTGCTGAGAGGGCATACATAGAACTACATTGATCTGTCTTTGTACTATACTTATTTTAAAGTGGAAATTGTTAAGATTCATGGTACTTTTTTATGTTATCAAAGGAAGTATGTAATTAGATACTTAACAAAGACTGTTTCATATAATAAAAGCATGACTATTTTTCCTGCACAGTTCAAGATATTATAATTGTATTAATGAGATATACAGTACGCTATTACTTTAGAGACCATCCTTATCATTCAGAAGGAGTCAGTCATACTGTATCGGATACTCAGGTTAACTCTGTAGTCACTATCAATTTCACTGTTTTCTGTGGTTTGATTAGCCTCTATGATAACGTAAATTTAGATAACAATGTAGAAAAATTACCAAAAAAGATGTGTAAAATGGCCCTTGCCCTCAAGGATATTTAGTAAGGATTTAAAAGTAATCCCAAGGAAAATGATAAGTCAATTATGTGATGTTTTTTAGAAAAACATAAAATTCTTATAAAAAGACATAAATCGTGAAATAATATATATCATCAGACATAAGAAGGCTTGATGTAGAAATAAGTAAGATCTGAAAAGATAATGAAGGATGCTACAGTCAGAGAAAAGACCTAGACAAAGGCATCAAGCGTATACAAATGGAATGCATTATTGTGTGTGGGAAGCTGTGTGAATATTAACTTGAGTGAGCCTATTTAGAAATAATTAAATTATTGTCTATTTCATCACCATGAGAAAACTTCCAGATGTATTGTTGCCAACTTTGAAGGTTCTGTATCTTCCTTTTGGGTGTGCTTTAGGATTAATTCAGAGAAAACCACTGAGAGTTAAAGACTACTTCATGGTCACTTGAGAGTTAAAGACTACTTCATGGAAAAATTCAAAGGTTGTCCATTTGGTAGTAGAAAATGAGAGGTAGATTATCTCAAAGGGAACTAAAGATTTGATCACCCAGACACAGAAAAATACCTTCCAGAGCCACTGACATTGTAATTGAGTCAGAGGACCATATGGCTACCAACCATGACTGAAATGCTCTTATAAATCAGCTAAAAGTAAGTTCTAATGGGAGAATACTTGACTGCCAATTGGGAGAAAATATCAAATGTATTTAGATGTCCTGAAAGAGGAAAACAAATAATGTTCTCAAATGTCAGCTTCAGTTTAATTATGCTGCAGAATCTAATATTGATTTAATGAGTAAAGTACTAAAATGGAAAGGTGAATCTAAAGCCATATGCCTTTCCAATTGTTAAGTATTGATGGAAACAAATATTAATATTCTGGAGTTTCTGAGATGGTTACAAATACAGAAGTATTCAGAATCCTGATGTAGCAGGCGTGTATTTCAAACCACCAAGCTCAGCCATATAATTAAGTACCTTTGTTTAGTCTTCTTTAGCTCTATTTAACTGAGTTCTTTTCTAAGGAGAAGAAAACCTTACCCCACCAATGCCAGCCTACCATAGGCTGTCAACATTTATCCTCACTAAAGCTGAATATCAATGTTTATGCTGCTACCCTCTTCTCCAGTCATTAGGTACTTGCTATTTATTCTGTGTCTATCCCTTGCAACTAGGAGGTCTGTCTAGCCTATCTTGAATCAATATGGGACAAGACAAGCTATTTTCAGATGCTCTTCTACATCATGAAGGACCTCTGGTAGATTGAGGTTGGGTCCTATTTCAATCTATGTATCTGACTAGACTGTTTTGCCACCATTTCAACTCTGCTGATGCTAGCCTGTGTTAGCACTGAATTCTCCTTGAGATTATATCTCTTCTGAGTTCCATAAAGGAAATTGAGCACAAACACTCTCTGGTCTCTGAGTCCGAAATCTATATGTTGGCTTCTGCTTTTCTTTACCAGTAAAATTTCAACTTCAGAAATTGACAGAGGACAGAGCCCCCGTTTTAGAAAATGATAACCACAGACTCATTCCCTTGCCTTCCTATTTTAATCCTCTTCTAGAAAACAGAGTTATTCCTGAAATATGGTCATTTATCAGCTTTTTAAAAATCTGGGGTCAAGTAACTTACTCATGATAAAAAGTACATGGAAGACTTTTTTTTTTTTTTTTTCTCTAGACCAAGGCAGTTAAGCAAATGTACAGTCAATATTCTCTTCCTCATACTCTTGGCTACCTATTAATACCCATGGTGATCTTAGAAGAGATATGTTTAAAAACATATCTCTCAAAAAGACAAACCTTCTATAAGCTCAGTGTCTCCCGATAATTTCAGGAGGCAGAATTGGTCTCTGTGCCACTCCCAGTTACAAACCATGAACACCTTTGCTATATTTTAATGTACTCAAAAAATAAACTTTAATGGTGTAATATCTCATAAAATTAGAGTTTGTTTGTCATAGTATCTGGTATTACTGAAACAAACACATTTGTTGACAGAGAAATCTCAAGTTCTGTTGCTTTTAGTGTTTGTCTCTTCATATTTAAAACCAAGTTTTAGAGAGGTAAAAAAGAAACAACTTTTCTGTCTTACCAAGCTGGCTTTTATAGACAAAATATAGTTTGTCTTTTAAGACTGTTTTCTTTGCTGTAACACTGCAGACCATATAACAAAATATTTTGGTAACAGTACCAACTGTCCTCCTATGGAACAGATGTATAGAAGAGTATATCCTCCTTCTAAATGGTGAAGGGGCAGCAAAGAAGAGTAGTGGAGGGAAAAAAAAAAAAGAAACAAAGTAATCAGGTTTGAGAAAGGAACTTCAGTTAATTATCTGTTCCTCACTTGTAAAACAACATAGAGGACAGTCACTATGTTTTAAAATGAGTGCAGTGAAGCACAATCTATTTTTATCTGTGACGTAACTGATTCCCTAGAGATGTTATTTTATTTTCAAATGTTTGTAATTCCCAGGAAGCACCTGTGTCACCAAAATTATTAATGTCACAGAGGCTGATACTGGGGTTTTCAAATGTTGACTTTATGAAGCAGTTTCTGAGATGATCAACAATATGTAGCAAGCTCTAGACTGTGTAAAAAGATGAAGTATTTATTCATAACATGTTTCAGATAGGGATATGTAAGTTATATATAAAAAAGATATATAATGAAATTTAATATTTAGGGCTCAAAATTATTTTAACCACTGCAATACCTTACAGTGTCAAGATTAATTTGTTCAATGTTTTTAGTTTAATTTTCACTTTGTGTTTAAGACTAAAGATGGGGTAGAGTTAGATTTGGAGAGTTAGGAATGTTTTCACCATTATCTTTTACAAGTGTCTATTCAATAACTACTTTTGATAGAGCTTACTTCCATACTGCATCTTGCCAAAGCCTACAGTTTAATTGGAGAGATAGAACATAACTGACAGTAAATGATAAATAGGAACAGGAGGTGGCATATGTTAACTGGCAAAGGCAGACTGGTAATAATTGCTACTGTGAATTGAGGAATGAAAATAATACAATCAAAGCAATATTATAGAAAGAAAGATATACCTTATTCTGACTTAGCCAGTCTGGGGCTGTCTGGCTATCTTTCAAATAAATGATTTAGCTCATGTCTGTAGTTCCTTACTATTGCAAAAAGATGTGTGCCATTTTACTAGAAGATGTGTGCTTTTTTTTAGCATAATAACACAATATTAATTTCACCTCTCAGAAATAGGACTTCACTGGACCATCAACTACCAACTATGTAAATGATAAAATTTATGTTCGCAAAATTAAGTGAATTCTACGTCCCAGTATCTGTCACACAATGTAATTCAGACCGTGAGTTCTATGAAAATCAGCTCTTTTTGCAAACAGAGATGCAGATCAGCAAGATGCTCTGATTTACAATTGTGCAACTCAGCTGGTTCTAACTCACCTCAAAAACAAAGATATAATGATATTTATGGCCCTTTATTTGGTGAATTTATTTATGTATTCATTTATTCATTTAAAAAATATACCAAGTTTCCACAAAGTGCCAAGCATTGTGTCCAAAGCTGAAGAAACAATAAGAAGACAAGTGAGATGAAGTCCCTTCCTTTCTTACTCTGTTTGAGCAATTATAACAAAATAGCATAAGTAGAGTAGTTTATAAATAGCCAAAATTTTTCTCACAGTTCTGGGGACTGAGAATTCCAAGATCAAGTCACCAGCAAAACTGGGATCTGGTGAACACCCACTATATAACTCAGAAAGAAACTTCTCACTCTGTCCTCACATCAATGAGGAGAAGAATTCTGTTCTCCTTGGCCCTTATAAGGACACTGATCCAATTTGTGAGGGTTCCATCTCTAAAACCTAATCACCTCCTAATGGCTGTCACCTCCTAATACAATCACTTTTGGGATTAAATTGCAATATATACATTCAAGAGAGGTGGGGTACAAAAGCATTTATTTTATAGTACTGCCTTTCTTGAGCTCACAGTCTAATACAGAAATAGCAACAGACAGAAAGTAATAAGTATACTTATTATGATAATTTTAGATGGTAGTAAGAGCTATGAATACTAAAGTCAGTCATTGAAAATGTGGTCATAGGGGTTGGTTTGGTAGTCAGAGAAGACCTCCTGAAGATGTCACATTTGAAATAAGGGTTAAATAACAAGAGTTGTATTTGAGACTATCTGTTTCCAAGCATCCTTGGCAGAAGGAGTAAAAATTAAAAACCTAATATAGAAATAAGGTTCAGAATGTCTAAGAAAATAAAAGATGAAAATGGCTACATCAATATGAATGAGAGGTACAGTGGCAAGGAGGAATATGATAGAAGAAGAAAGGATTCAGATGGCAAAGAACTTTGTGTACCATAGTAATGAATATGAATACAGTTCTATGTGCAAAAGGAAGCCATTAAAGATTTGAGCATAGAAAATACATCATCTGGTTTACATTTTAGAAGATATTTAGAATAATATGTGGAGAGTGTATTATAGGGAGGAAGACAGGAAGCAGTGAGGAAGCTACCACAGTTCAAGATAGCAATTGTGGTTATAAACTGTGGTGTTAGCCTGAAGGTGGAAAAAAGTAGATTGATACAGCATATATTCTAGAGGTAGAATTACAGAACTTACTGTAAGTTAGGCGAGGGATGTGAGTGAAAGGATAAAGTCCTCAAGGAGGACTTTTCAGTTCTTGTCTTAAGTCATTCAATAGATAACTATTTCATTTACTTCTTATATCTGGCTGGGCAGTAATGGCTCTAGTTTGTTCAATAATTCTATTAACACAAATCAATGCCAACATTTAGAGGTCAAATGGAGACCACACAGCCATCAAAGGGTAGTGGCTGTCACAGATAAGTGTAGTACAAAAAAACTCAAGAAAAAGGAGTTTTTCAAGAAACAGGGCATGAACAACTGGTCAACTGTGCTGTGTGCTAAGAGATGGAATAAGAAGTGTGTAGACAAGTAGCTATTGAATTGGCAACATGAGTGTTGCCTGTTTCTGTGGAATTATGAAGATGAAAACCTTATTCATAAGGATTATGTGAGAGGTGAGAAAATGAGAAAGAGAAGCCAGTGAATATGGACAACTATTTCCAAAAGTTTTGCCTTATGGGTGCAAAAAAGAGTTGATTGGGAGCAAAAAGGGTATGGGTGTTAATGAAATAAATTTATCTTTCTAAATTGTATATAGTTATACACATAACTAGAAATACATGTACATGTAATGGAATCAGAACATGAGGAGAGCATGGGGGAAAAGGGAGAAATTAATTTACCATTTAACCTCTGTTTAAAATCTTTTCATTGGGAAATTTAATTTATAAGTTTTCATACAGATTTTTTTCCCAGTCCAAATCTGTCACTTAAATTATGTAGTAGTAAAACGAATAGTGTGTGGAAAAATATGAAGTCGAGAAAAAATATAAATATTTTCAGTCATGGTTTATAAGTATACACAGAACTGATGGAGCTGAAAGATATGGAAATTAGTTAAGAGGAAATACGGCAGAGAAAAGGTACACTCCTGTTTATTTACATATTGTGATGGGTGCAATTGAGCTGTGTGGTAGCCTGAGAGATATCTCATGGTAAACTAGCAGGAAGGAAATCATGAAAATAATCAGAAACTAATAGTGGAGTCCAATTTTACTGTGATAGGACAGACAACTCCAAATCTTCCTTATATTGAAGTTGGCCTGTCTAGGAGAATATAATTTATTTTATTGTATTACAGAAAAGTAAGACACTTTGTAGATGTATCAATCTCATACCCAATTTTGGTCAAAGATTTTAAAATTTATCCTTTATATATCTGCTTTTATTGAATTGCTCTTGCTAGAGTAGAAAAAAAGTTTCCAATTCCATTTTCAAAAATGTTATATTTGAGAGACTTATATTCTTGCTGTTTCTGTTGGCATTTTGGCACATTTGGCAAATTGAATTATCAATGACTCCCTGACCCTAGAAATAACTTTGGCCACATGATTAATTGAAGATCAGGGTCCTCTTTATGATGTAAACACCCTGAAGGGATAAAACATATGTCCTGTCTCTCAACCTAAAGCCCAGCATACAGTATTTTAAAAACTGTTGAACAAATGAGAGTTGGGTCATGGAAGACCTCATCCAGGAGGCTTGATGTTCAGAGCACTGATCCTGAGTTTTAGTATTTAGTAATAACAGTTTTCTTTCTAATAGTATTTAGTATTATTTATGCCATTGATCTGCCTTGTAGGTCTTTGTGAAGTCATTTGGTGTTCTTGTTTTAGTTTTTTCCATACATTTGGGATAACATTACCCATAGCATAATACATAAAAGGCTTTGAGAACATTTAAAGTACTAAATGTTTGTACCGCTCTAGCTAATTGTGTAAATGCAGCCTTTCATTCCTTTTGTATCTGCATCTACCAAATGAGAGAATTGAACTAAGTCTTGTACTCTTCACTCCTTCAGTTAGAACATTCTCCTGTTCTATCTACAACTTTTCCAAGTTACTGAACCAGATACAGGGTTATATGACCTTATTTATACTGTTTTATTATCATTAATAGTAGTAGTAGTAACTATCAAAACACACTTATATGTTGTTCTTCTTTATCCACACTTCAAAACAAAATGACATTTCCTCATGTCTATACTAAGTTTTACTTGTGGCAGATAAGTAAACCCTGCTAGACTTTCATTCTCATACTTTAGAGAGTTTGTGAAATCTGATTTCATTCATAGAAACTACTTGCTGAAGAGTCATTAATATTTAAAAGAAAGGCCATTGTGGCAAGTAAGTGAAGTTTATATTCTTAAGATAATTTAAAGGTCAATTAATGCATCAGAAGTTTTCAAAAAGTTTAGAATTGATTCTAAGGGAGATGATTGTGAAGACTTAGTAGAAGGAAAAATAAACGAAACAGTTTATATGCTATGTAAGAAAACATGAGTCAGAAATGAGAGGTGCTATAGTTTTATATCACTATTACTGTGAAGATAATTCTACTTTAGACTTTTCCCAGTAATGAAGATACATATTTTTGGTTTGAAAAGCATATATTGGTTTCTTTTTTCTTTCATTTGACTAAAAGGTATAGAAAATGTCTTGTTCTTGTGTGATTGAAATGAGGTTTAAAACATGAAATTCACAACTAGTAACTAGATGAATGGATTTGTGGGTTTCTTTTCTTTGAATAGCACATTCTTGGAATGATCACTCATGTCTCCTTGGGTGATAATGAGAGACATTAAGTCTTCTAACAAGTGTGGTTTTCTGACGATGCTTTGAGTATATGTTGAAGCTTTCTTTTCAATGAAATTTTGTGGCACAATCTATTTGAATTACTTTGATCTTTGTGAATTTTTTTCTCTGTAGTATTCCTTTATTGTAAACATGAAAAGAACTTTGGGCCTGTAAAGAATTGTCTTAGACAATATGGCCATCCAGACATTGATATATCGCACCTCAAAGGCCAGCTAGATTTGTACTTTGAGAAGGATCATCTTCAATTTCACCTTGGAAATGTGTCCTTTCCACTGGAAACAAAGTGCATTGGGTTTTGATAAGCCCCTTACTAGAGAATAGAAGAGTCGGACACTGAGGCAAGTCTTGGATCATGTCTAATGGGCTGAACAGGTGCCTCCTGCTGTTGATTCTCTAAGAGTCCTCACAGAACTTTAAATTGGAAGGTAGACTCTGGCAATGGTTTTTTTTGAGGATATAGGTAAGATTATAAATAGTCAGAAAGAAGCATTCTTGCCAGCATTCCTTTTCACCAGGGTAACCTACGCTTTTATTAAGTACTGCTTTTTTTTCTTCCTGTTTTCTTCTAACAAATGTATGAAGGTTTTGTGGAAGGAGTTTGGTATGTGTGCTAGGAAGGCCTTTATTTGAATTCCTGGATTTATCATTTATACACAGTGTAAATGATTGGAATTTTAGTTTCTGCATGTGTAAAATGGAAGGAATGATAGCACATTCTACATAAGCTGCTGTTTGGTTAAATCACGTGTTGTGTATAAGAGATTTAGCATTTTGGTGGAAAAGGAAGAACATGCAATACATATTCATTAACATAATCTTTCTGAAAATAAGCGTTTTCAATCTTTATTTGGTTCTGGATGAGAGAAGATAGATTAACATTTTAAACCATAAATTTAGCCTGGTGAGTGAGACATCAAGGCGACTTTTTTTTTTTTTGGTCTCTGCCCGAATTCTCTATAGCAGCTTCTCCTCATCATTCCCACATTGAAAAGCTAAAGTCTACCCATGCTTGAGGCCTTAGTTTAAATGCCTTTTTCTGTGTTGTTTGACTAAGTTAGGTTAACTTTTTCATTATGGAGGACTCTCAAAATGATCTACACTTCTTCATAGCATACAACACATTTGTAATTAATTGTGCAGTTACCCTCTTCTGCTAATCAGCTCCATGGGGACAGGAAACTCTCTAATCAACCAATGTATCAGCAGTGACCGCTGAAAAACGTGCGATTTGAATTAAGAGACCTTCCAAACAGGCTTTGTGTGAGCAACGTGGCTGTTTATTCATCAGGATGCAGGTGGGCTAAGCCAAAAAGGGCATTAGCAAAGAGCAGTGGGATAGGAGTTTATTTTATAGGTTTGGGTAGTTTTTTTTGGGGGGGTGGGTGTTGTAGAGTAAGTTCAGTTACAGTGGTGGGGTGTAGGGGCAAGGAGTATACAAATTCAGTTACAATGGCAGGGTTGGGTGAGAGGTATTTACATTATTGTAAGAACAGTTAAGATGGCAAGGTTGGGTGAGGAGGTTGTGGGAAGCTCCACTGGGTGGTCAGCGACAATGGCAAACACAGGCAGGGGGTGGGAGACTTCAGCCCAGGCAAGCAAGACTTCAGATTTTCAGGCTACAGGTTTGCATATGGAGACCTGACAATGACTAACATATTAGGAGCAGGCAATGATATTTGTTGACTTAGTATATTTAGAAGGGCAATGTCAAGGCATCTGCTTTTCTGCTATTCATTTGTTCATTCAAAGGTTTTAACATGATGTTGTCAATGGAAGAAAATGATGAGAGAAGTCTCAATCATTTTTGGAGATTTGTTTGCCAAAGCTAAGGATGTGCCCAGGAATCAGGTCTGTGCTTTTCTCTGAAGATGATTTTGAGGGTTCCAAGTTTAAAGGGGAAAGGGCAGGATACTAAAAAGCACACAGTTTTTACTTAAATAAAAGGGACAAAGGGAAAATGTGGGAAATCTGCATTTTACATAACACAGACAAAATGGGGTAGGGGAATGATCTGATATGCATTTGTGTCTGGCAGGCCAGTAAAGATAAGCTATCAATTAGCATTGCCATAGGGAAGTTTTGGCAGCTCACCAGGAATTTCCTTGTTGGCAAAATATGGGGAAGGTGGGTAGCTTTTCATCTTGTAGTCATTTTTTTTTTAGGAACGGAAAGTTGGAGGCAGATTTGCATGACCCAGTTTGTAGCTTGACTTTTCCCTTTGGCTAAATGAGTTTGGGATCTCAAATTAATTTCCTTTCCCATTTCCCCACCTTTCTCTTTAAAATATTTGGAGAAAAGCATTTTAAAAGAAGTTCCTTGTCTCAGGTTGCTGCTGCTGCTGCTTCCTTTCTTTCTTTCTTTTGCTGGTTTTTCACTGTTAGAATGGTTTATTCCTAGAAGTTCAGATCCCAGTCAGTAGGAAGGCTCATTTTTCTGAAGCCTTGTCCCACAAAGGTTAAAAAATAATAGAGGAAATGAAAGGAAAAAAAAGGGGGAAAAAAAAAGAAAATATATATAGATCTAGGCCAGATTTATAACAACAAGAGTAAAACAAACCTGGAAGTTGGGTCAGGCTATATCACCACCTTCTCAATTAGCGCAATTCTCTGGGCAGTGATTACCCTAGCCCTTTCAGTTCAGTGTTCACTTATTTGCAAGCACATACCGTAACAACATTGTAAGCAGAAACAGGACAGAACACAGAACATTATTATTATTACTATAAACAAAAGTTTCTGCCATGAAGTTCCCCAGGATCCAAACCAACAGCTCAACCAATCCATTAGTGAGGATTTTGAATCTGACAAGTTGATTATCTGGGTTTTGTTCTTCAATTCATCTGGAATATACACATCAAATTCAGTATTTATGATGGCACAGGTCTCCCCTTGTGCTGCCACAGGTATATCTAAAGTCATACGGTTTTGTAGCACAGCAATACCAGACATGCCCAATAATATTATAATTGAAAAAGGTTTCTTGGCTTTGGCAGGGTCTGAATTACTCATCCTTGTGCCCAAGCAAAACCTAGGGAGCATCATCCTGACCACTCTAGAGGTAACCATTGCCATAAATTGGTGCCACACATCCAGTGTGTCTCATTTGGAGCTAGCCAATAAATGCCAGGTTGTTACACTCAATTGGTGGCATGCCAGTCAGTGTCTTGCAGTACAATAATGTGGTCACAACGTTCTCCTCTCTACCCCATATCTCTTGTTCTGTTTGGGTGTAGGTTCTTGGTGTGATTTCTTTGCTCCTAGAACAAAGGAGCATTTTGACTGAATTGTTCAAACAAAGGGGTGAGACACATAAATTTATCCCAAATTTGCATTATTCCATTATTTGAAAATAATGGAATTTTTTAAAATAATGAAATAATCCAAATTTGGGATAAATTTCCAAAAATGGAATAGTCCATTATTCCATTATTTGAAAATGAGCCATTGTTTGGGGTCATGGTTACTACCTTCTGTTTAATTTGGGGGATGCCCTAGTGAGAGCTAATAAGCTAGTCATTTCCATTGAAATGTCCCTTGTTATGCCTGCACTAAGAATACAAGACCATCTTTGTGATGTAATATATTTTTTGTATTCTGTTCCCGTCCTGACCTTGGAAGGGGGATACCCACCATGGCAGGCCAGAACCACTGGAAAGAGGCATGAGTCCACATATACAGCAGGTGTCTTTTGGTAAGCTGTCAGCATAATCCTCATCCCATTGTAAAAACAAGTTTGTTTCATTGTTTCATGAGCATCAGTGGGTTTCAATGGAAAGAAGAAGAGATACATGATTGATAACAGCAAGATTGTGAACTTCATCTTAATTATTAAAGGGTGTTAAAATCAGACAAGGCAAGTGCGCTGTTCTTTATGAGACAGCAGTTGACAGTATATCTAGGACAATAATTGTAATGTTTATTGTAGAATAAACATAGGCATTTCTTTGTGTACAGGTCTGGTCCTTTGTCTTAGGTTTAAGCAGTTTGCCATAGCTGTCATCTACTTCTAACCCTGGGTTGAAGGTTAATGTTTAGTGAACTGGAGGAAAGGTCTCTGGTGGGAGTTACAGTCTACTCGAAAGGGTGTGCTTTTTAAGAGGAGGCATGAATCCATGAGTCCATACCCTCTAATTTTATAGCACATGGATTATTCAGTAGTATCTGGTATGGGCCCTTCCATCGAGGTTGAAGGGATTCCTTTATTAGATGTCTTTTCCAATAGACAGAATCTCTGGGTTGCAGATTGTGACCAGGCACCTAATATTCAGGAGTATACTGTGAAACGAATTCTTTGCCAAATCTTGACTTTTTTAAGGTGATAAATAAGTCCCTCACAATATTGCATTATATCTCCCTTGAGAAAAGCTGGATTGGTTATGCTTGTTCCCATACACAAGGGCCTTCCCATCATAATTTCATAAGTGGACAGCTGATGTTTTCCAAAAGAGGTGGATTGGAGTGGAAGCAGCAAGAAAAGGAGTGCCTTGAGCCAGGGAAGATGAAGTGCCTTTGTGAACTTAGCTGCTCTGTCCCGCAGAGCAACAGACAGGAACCCGGGCAAACCTATCGTGGATGAGAAGGGATGGGACAAGAGGCGCGAAGAATGGCAGCAAGACAAAAGTTCTGATCAAGCTGCAAAATTTATTTCAAAATGGCTTCCTTATATAGGGAGGGGAGAGGGTAGAGAGGGGAAAGGGGAAGTAGTTCTGATAGGCTAGGAGACGAGTGTTTAGCTCATGATCAGCTACCCCATTGGTGCAGCCATGCATGTTCTGTGCGTGATCAGGTCCTTTATTGGTGGCCCGCCACCACGCCCGGGGCATACTTTTGGCGGGGAGGGCTGATGCAACTTGCCTTTGGCGGGGAGGGCTGATGCAACTTCTTGTTTCAATTGCATCAGCTTAGCCTGGGTTCCCAACATCTCCTCCCTTTTTCTTTAAAAAAAAAAAAGGAGGCGGACCTTAACCAGCTAGGGGAGGTAGAGGCTGTGCTCCTCCTGAGCCTTAATTTTCAGGCTTGTAGGTACCTTTTTGGGAGGAGAGGATTTTTCGAGTACCAACCTCTATGCAAGCCAGCTTACCTCTCAGGAGACTCGACAGTAGCCTTAGTAAGGCCTCTCCTTGCAGTGCTTTGCCTTGCACCTAGCGGTGTCCATTACCTTCGTAAAGCATAGTGTCGAGCGGTATGCTGCTCCCGTAGGAGGGGAACCGGCTACAGTCTGCCATATTCTAGATCACGCGTTGCTAGTTGGTGATAGTGGATTTGTATGGGCTTTCCCAGTAGGGAATTAAGCTGATCCCTGATTAACGCTGTTACTCGCTTTAGGATCCAGGGGGCAAAAGAGAAGAACAGGATGATAGCGAATAAGGGTCCAAGGAAGGGGAGGAGGTAAGGGAGAAGTCCATTGAGGCCGGTGAGGAAGGGATTATCTGCAAGTGCCTTGCATCTTCGTTCGAGGTCTTCTTGTAGATTTTTTATTTTATCTCGGACAATTCCTGACTTGTTGGCATAAAAGCAGCAACGTTCCTGTAGAGCCAAACAGATACCTCCCTGTTCTGCAGTGAGTAGGTCTAAGCCTCTTCTGTTTTGTAGGACTACTTCGGCTAGGGAATCTAGTTGGTCCTGTAAGTCATTGATGGTGCTAGACAAGGCTTGGATGTCGTTAATAAGTTGATGGGAAAGTTTTGTGTAAGATTGAACAGCTACCCCGAGTCCTGCTGTACCGGTGGTGACTGCTGCAGAGACACCCAATCCTACTAGCGGGGGGATCAGTGTAACGGCTCGTTTTTGCCGCCCTGCAATATAGTCAAAGGTAGGGATAGGGACAGGGTCATCACCAGAAATAATGTCTATATCTGGTAGGAGGGCGGCTAACACACATGACCCTGTCCAGTTTGCAGGCAGAGCAGTAAAGGCGAGGTTGTTGCCGCAAACAAAAGCTTGGCCTGGGCCAGGGCAAAGGGCCTCACTGTGGTTGGAACTACTGGAGCAGTTTACAAAGTTGGTAACGCCAACCGGAATATCAAAGCTGTTGTTTTGTGCACCTTTAAAGAAGCAAGGGTATACTTGGGAAGGCATGGGCTGGACTCTAAAGGGTAAGCTGGGGGTGCAATTATTTTGTGAGGCATTAAAACTAGATATATTGACAGGGAAGGCTAGGGGCATGGAGGTACCTTGATTTAAGCATAACCAGCAATTTTGGGCTAGGCTGGGGTTGGAGATATTGAGGGCCTGGTGGGTGGCTGACAGAATATCAAGCATTTGCGCATCAATGTCAGGTCCTCTTGGTTTTGAGCGAGCTAGGGGGTGGTAGGATAACTTAGGGAATTGGCTTTGAATAATAAGCTCTATTTGTTTTTGTACATAAAGCTCTCTCACAGCATCTTGGGGTCCGCCACCGTCGGAGACGTGAATAGGGGCTTGCTGATTCCAACAAACAGATTTTCCAATCGTACCATCGCATCCGGCCTGGAGGACCCCATGAGGTTGTAGGCCGCTGGTGACAGGATTGGTTTCTGAGGTGCTCTTTGTTCTTTGTAGGATGGCAGTAAAATAAGTATTATTGCCTTGAGTACACTGTGAGAAACTAGAATAGCAGGAGGAGTGCATCCGGGATTTAATGTTGTTTGTGCACTCGCTTGGGCACGGGCCTGGGCGGCCATTAATGACCGGTATACTAGGGGGCTTGCGCACACAAAGCCACTTAGGTGAAGATACTCCATTCCAATTGGTGTCATGGGTAAGATAGGCATTTTTGTCCCCGCAATCTGTTACCTGAGTGTAAGTTGGGGTGGCGTAATTATTGGCCTGAGTCCCCCCTTTACAGTCACATGGCGCTCCAAAGAGGTCAGTGTAAATGTCTCCGGATGGCTTTCCAAGTCCTCCCTTTGTGACTGGGCAGAGGCGTGGGTGCAGAAGGAGGATGAGGATGCAAAGCATTCTTTCTGGAAGAAGAGAAAAGGAGCTCCTCAGGGCGAGCCTTCTGGCCCTGGGGCTGTATTTGGATTACTTGGCCTGTCACACAAGGGGGCTGTCTGATCATTGACGTGTCTAATTAGTCGCTCAGGGAGCCAGCGGGGGCCATCCTCCTTTTGATCGTATATGCAGGCTGAGCCTCGCCCCCATATGAGGACAGGGTCAGGGCCCTTCCAAACACTGGTGAGAGGGTCACGCCACATAACCGTAGCATGCTGCTGAGAAGTTTGGGGATGCCATAGACGGTTAGCTGCCGAACGACCTTGACTGTCAAGCTGTAGAAAATTTAGTTGAAATAGGGCATGACTAAGAAGGTTTCTGGGTTGTTGCATGGAAAACCTAAGGGGGGAGCGGGCTAAGCGATTTAGAGCATTTTTTAATGTTTGATGAGCTTGTTCAACTACTCCTTGACCCTGGGGGTTGTACGGTATACCAGTAACATGTTTGATTTGGAGTTTTTGGCAAAAGTTTTGGAAGTTTTTTCCAGTATATCCCGGGCCATTGTCTGTTTTAATGGTGTGTGGTTTTCCTATGGTAGCAAGACAGTGGATAACATGAGATATAACATTTTTTGATGCTTCACCTGTTTGGGGAGTGGCCAAGATGAAACCGCTGAAGGTGTCAACAGTAACATGAACAAATTTTTGTTTTCCAAAAGGGGCAAAATGAGTGACATCCATTTGCCAGATGGCATTGGGGACTAAACCACGAGGGTTTACCCCTAGATGGGGTACAGGGGTGGCTATGACACACTGTTTGCAGGCTTTTACAATATCTCTAGCCTGTTCTCTGGTGATTTTATAGAGTAGGCGAAGGGTGTGTGCGTTGAGGTGATGTAGGGTGTGAGCCTGGGTAGCGTCATGTATTGAGTCACTCAGAATGGGAAAAACCTGTGTGGCAGCATCGGCTAAGGCATTGCCTTTAGCTAGGGGTCCTGGAAGATTTAGATGGGCCCGAAGATGTCCGATAAAGAAAGGGTGTTGTCTGTTTAAAATTAGCTGTTGTAGTTTAGAAAATAAGGGGGTAGCATTGGTTGAGGATTTGATAAAGGGGACTGTCTCCAAAAGAGGGACTGATTGAGCAATATACGCACTGTCAGTGTACAAGTTAAACGGTTGGTGGGCTAGAACTGTGAACACCTGGAGAATAGCATAGAGCTTAACAAGTTGAGCTGACAGGTAGGGGGATTTTATTGAGATGGGTTGATTATCAATAACGTATGCAGCAATTCCGTTTGAGGATCCATCAGTGAAAACTAGCGTGGCTTGAGGAATTGGGGCAGATTTTGTGATCTTGGGGAATATGAACTGGTGAAGCTTGGCAAATTGGATAACAGGGTCACTGGGGTAATGATTGTCTATGTCTCCTGTAAAGGAGGATAAAGCAATGGCCCATTCGTCAGAGGTTTGCAGGAGCCAGGTTAATTGATCCTGGGTGTATGGAATGATTATAGAGTGGGGGTCCCTGCCAAACAGTTGGCGGCCAGTGTACCGACCCTTAATAATTAACATGGCGAGGAGCGAAGGGTAGGTGAGTAAGACTTTTGATGGGGAGGCAGGTAGATGGAGCCAAAGGAGGGGGCTTCCGTATTTAGTAGGGTCTGCACTGTTTGGTTGCCAAAACACCGCGGTGGGTGTATGGGGAGTTGGGAGCAAAAGGAGTACTAGGGGAAGGTTATACGAAATCTGTTGAACACTTTGATTTTGGATGGCCTTGTTGATGAGGGCTAGGGATTGCTTTGCTTCTGGGGTTAGCGCTCGAGCCGATAAAGGATTTGGATCGCCCTTTAGAATATTGTTAAGGGGAACAAGGGCACTGGTGGGCAATTTTAAATAGGGTCGAAGCCACTGAATGTCCCCTAGTAATTTTTGGAAATCGTTAAGGGTTTTTAAGTGATTAGTTTTTAAGCAGACTCGGGGAGTAAATACTTGCTGATGGTGTAACTCAAATCCCAAATAAGAAAATGGCTCAGACACTTGTACCTTGTCTGGAGCAATTTTTAGTCCATATGAAGTAAGACAGGATATAATGTGAGCATAGCAGGCCTTGGCTGCTTCGGCGCTGTTACAAGCAAGAAGGATGTCATCCATATAATGGAGGATATAGGCCTCTGGCCACTGGGATCTTGCTGGGGCAATGGCGGCAGCAACAAATTTTTGGCACAGTGTGGGACTGTTGGCCATGCCCTGTGGCAAAACCTTCCACTGATAACGAGGCATAGGACTCTGGAAGTTGATTTGAGGGACGCTAAAAGCAAAGTAAGGTCTGTCTTCAGGGTGTAAGGGGATGGTAAAGAAACAATCCTTAAGGTCAATAACAATTTTGTGATAGTTTAGGGGAATGGCTACAGGAGAGGGAAGACCAGGCTGAAGGGCTCCCATGGGGACCATTACCTTATTAACGGCTCTTAGATCCTGTAAAAGGCGCCAGCTACCTGATTTTTTCTTAATGATAAATATAGGAGTGTTCCATGGAGAATTTGTAGGCTCAACATGCCCTGCTGCGAGCTGTTCCTGTACTAACGCAATGGCAGCGAGGGTTTTTTCATATGTAAGTGGCCACTGATCAACCCACACAGGGTCTGTAATTTTCCAGGAAATTTTATCAGCGTGGGGTACAGGAATGTCAATGGCCGCTACGGTAAATTTTGGTGGAATCCCAGGCCTGTTTTATCTTTTTTGGGGGTAATAGAAATGGGCTGGGTGATTCCCTGATTATTTTTTCCCAACCCTTGGCCGGGGAGATACCCCTGGCTTAGCATTTGAGTCATGACAGTATCGTTGGGACTGCACATGACAAGTTTCATTTGAGAGAGGATGTCCCTTCCCCAGAGATTGACTGGCAGATTGGGGAGGACATAAGGGGTAATGTGACCATTGTTGCCTTCAGAGTCCTCCCACTTAAGCATTTGAGCACTTTGTTGGGGGTTGGTGGCCTGGCCAATACCGCGCAGGTGAGTAGCAACGGTTGTTAACGGCCAGTTTCTCGGCCAGTGAGTGTAAGATATAACGGTGGCATCGGCCCCTGTATCAAGAATGCCAGAAAAGGGCTTACCATTTAATTTAAGTTTCAGGGTAGGCCGCTGTTGAGAAATTTGTTGAACCCAGTAGACATCAGAAGACCCAGGGGCACTAGCCCCGCGGGAGGGCTTATGGAAATTGGAGTTAATTTGTTGGAGGGGGAGAATGACTATTTGAGCTAGTCTGGTGCCCTTTGGGATGGTGACTAAATCTTTAGTTGTAGAGAGAATGATATGGATTTTTCCCTCAAAATCATTGTCTAATATGCCGGGCAGAACTTGGATCCCTTGGAGGGTAGAGCTGGCTCTGCCTAATATGAGGCCGAATGTCTGGGGTGGTAAGGGTCCATATATTCCAACTGGAAGTATTAGAGGGCTATTTTGGGTGGTTAGTATTGTGTCGGTGGTGGTACAGAGGTCCAGTCCTGCACTGCCCGCTGTTGCTCGCCAGAGGTCTGCGACGTAGCGGCGTGGTTGATTACTGGGAGGGCAGGGGTTGGCTGGCGGTATTGGGGGGTGAACTGTGAAGCCCCGGAGTTCATCCCGGTAGTGGGGCCCTGGGGCTGGCCCCTGTTCAAGTTTCCCTGCCTAATAATGGGTTGTCCATTAATGTCTAATCGAGAACGGCATTCTGAAGCCCAGTGAAATCCTTTTTTGCAGCGGGGACATTTTGTTGTGGGACCTAAATTTTTTATAAGGCTGGCCTGTGGGGCATTAGGTTGAGTTGGCAGTTGGGCAGGCGGTTGTATTTTTTGGGGGCAGTTCCTTGAAAGATGGCCGGGTTGGTGACAATTATAGCAAAGGCGGGCCTGGGCTCCAGGCAGTTGTGCGGGGGCAAGATTTTGGAGGGCAGCTCCTATGGCTAGGCCAACAGCGTGGGCAGAGCCAATACCAGAGCAGAGGCGAACATAGTCGCAAAGCTCCTTCTGCCTAAAAGGCCGAATTGCACTTTGGCAAGCGGGGTTAGCGTTTTCATAGGCTAGGTGCTTTACAAAGGAGCTCTCACTTTCCCCGGAGCCAAAAAGGCGATCTGCCGCCTCCTGGAGGCGGCTTACAAAATCACTGTATGACTCGTCTGGGCCTTGTCTGATTTTTGCAAGGGAAGTAGTGGCCGCTCCTTTCTGGGGGAGTCGCTTCCAGGCTTTTAGGCCTGCGGACTGAATCTGGGTTAAAAGCCCTGGGGGGAATTGGGCCTGTTTGTCATTGCTTTGGTAAGGGCTGGTGCCTAGGAATTTTTTTAAGGGTCCATCCTTTGGAGGAGGCTTTGCGCGCGTTACGCTCTGCAAAGTGTTTTGCGGTTTCCTCATATTCAGACTTCCAAAGGATGAAATCACCTCCGCTTAGCGCAGCACGGGACAGGAAAAACCAATCGCTAGGAGTAAGCCATCTTTCACTGAGATTTTCTACTAGGGCCACGGTAAATGGGGCGGTAGGACCATAATTAGCAACAGCAGTTTTAATTTTTTCTATTGTCTTTAAATTTAGCCGCTTATAGGTATGGGTGTATGTAGGCTCGGTGGACTCTGAGCTTTTCTCCTCCTCATCCTCTGAGTTAGATTCTCCGGAGTCTGCTTCCTCCTCCTCAGGGATGGTGTGCGTGTCAGGGTGAGGAGACGCTTGGCCCGTGGTATTGGAGCTAACCTGTCCCTGACTTCTAGTAACGGGAAAAGCCATAACTCCCGCGGGAGGTAGAAGGGCCAAATTGGACAATTCTGAAGCTAAAGTCTGGATTTCTTTGAGGATGACTACAGTTTCTTGAATGGAGGTTTTATTGGATAAATTTTGAGCTGTGGAGGGGGCAAAAGCACTTGGTGTGGGGGCATGTAAGACCGGAGCCGCGACTGCCACTGGGGGCACTGCTGTAGGAACATAGGGCGGCGGCCGGAAAGGTGGCAATGCCGGGGTGTTAGTTAGTTGGGGCCAATCAGGGTTGTTATATTGGGCAGCTGCCTCTTCCAGATCTGCTTGATCGGCGGGATTTAGTTGATCATCCTGACTACCCGAGTTATGCAAGGTTTTAGAATTAGCAAGCAAGGGCAAATGTTGGGGCGGAGTATGCGCCCGAGAATGAGGACTTTGAATGGGGGGGTCCGTAAGGGTTGCAAGGTTGGGGTACAGTGAAGACTGCCCTGTATCATCTGAACCAATGTCAATTGCAACCGAGGGGCAGGTAGAAGGGGCCCTAGAGGGAGGGCGAGAGGGGGCCTTTTCAGAGGTGGTAATTGTTACAGGGGTCTGTCTAGATGGAGGTCGGGAGTGGCTAATAAGAATTTTCTGACCCTCCTTGCAGAGGCGTTGAATGTCAGGGGAGTCGCCCTGATTAGTAAGGACGTCCCTTATTAAATTATAATAATTAAAAGTGGTGATCGGAATAGTCTCAGGACCAAAAACACGGTAATAGTCGTTCAGACAATCACCAACACGTCCCCAAACACGGGAGTCAATAGACCCTTCCTGGGGGAACCATGGACATGTTTTAAAAATGAAACTAAAAAAGGAGACAAGGTCTTTCTTGCGAACCCGAATTCTGCGCACCTTGAGAGATTCCTTTAACTGACTTATAAAGAGATCATTTTCACTGTGTGAAGATGCTTGTCCCATGATTGGGTCTTACCTGAGTAATGCCGCCGTCGAAGAACGAACTTCCAGGAGTCGGCTCGCGGTCGGGTGGTCCGCGGTGCTCCGTGCGGGGAACCAGTTAACGGGGCCGGCGGTTAATGGGGACGGCGGTCCACGGAGGCCGGCATTGAGCCCCACGTCTGGGCGCCACTTGCTCTGTCCCGCAGAGCAACAGACAGGAACCCGGGCAAACCTATCGTGGATGAGAAGGGATGGGACAAGAGGCGCGAAGAATGGCAGCAAGACAAAAGTTCTGATCAAGCTGCAAAGTTTATTTCAAAATGGCTTCCTTATATAGGGAGGGGAGAGGGTAGAGAGGGGAAAGGGGAAGTAGTTCTGATAGGCTAGGAGACGAGTGTTTAGCTCATGATCAGCTACCCCATTGGTGCAGCCATGCATGTTCTGTGCGTGATCAGGTCCTTTATTGGTGGCCCGCCACCACGCCCGGGGCATACTTTTGGCGGGGAGGGCTGATGCAACTTGCCTTTGGCGGGGAGGGCTGATGCAACTTTTTGTTTCAATTGCATCAGCTTAGCCTGGGTTCCCAACACTTAGCCAGTTGTGTTTTAATTATTCCATTTGCTCTCTACACTAGGCATGAGGATTGGGGATGCACAAAGGAAATGTTGAAATACAGGCCAAATTTTACAAATATTTTTAATAACCTGGCCAGTAAAGTGAATTTCCCTGTCACTGTGAAATTCACAGGGGACTCCCCACAGTGGGATAATTTTTTTCTGGTAGAATTTTTCCAACTGTCATGGCTGTTGCTTGCTTGCAGAGAAAAGCTTCAACCCAATGGGAAAACATGCAGACCATTACTAAAACATACTTATTACCTTGAGATAATGGCAGCTGAATAAAATCAAGCTGCCATACCTCAAAAGGTCCACCCAGAAGGGGAAAGATTGAGACAATGGGAGAAATTTGTTATTAAGTTTCTACAAGAGCCTGCTAGAGCCCAAAGTCCTCTAAGTTGTTTCTTTGCGATGAGCATTGGGAGAGCTAAAATTCATTTCACTATGTAAGGGTTAATACTCAGTCCTCTGGCTGAGATACTTTGCCCCTTATACTTATGGCAAGCATAGCTAAAGTTTGTCTTTGGACACCTTGGGTCCCTTGGTAGTTATCTGTTTGAGTAAATATAGATTATCTTCCTGGAAGAAGATAGTGTGTCTGAACAAAGGAGAAGGTCATCCACGTACTCAATGAGTGTTGAGCCCTGGGGAAAAATTTAGTCTTCTAAATCAGCTTTTAGTAGTTGGGAAAATTAGCGGAACGTTATGTATACCCTTGCATCATTACATTCCATGTATATTGCCATTTTTTCCAAGTAAAGGCAAATAAACACTAACTGTCTGGATCTGCAGGAATACTAAAATGGTCACTGCAGAGATCCACAACTGAGAAATACTGGCTGGTAGTGAGTATAGCTAATAGAAGGGTATGCAGGTTGGGGATTACTGAGTGCCCAGTTTTTACAGTGATGTTTGTTGCTCTCAAGTCCTACACGAATCTCCATTCTCTCCCACTTGGTTTCTTTACAGGGAATATAGAGCTGTTGCAAGGGCTTGTGCAAGAAATAATGATCCCATTTTAAGATAATCTTGTGTGGTTGGGGCAGTTCCATCTATAGCTTCCTGTCATAGAGGACAATCTTGTATGATGCCATAGAGGACAATGTTTAAGGTTGGCTAGGGGTTTCTTTGGGCTTATTTCTATCTTTACTAGAGTGACTGAGAATATTTTCCCTATATCTGTACTTGACTCAGACCGTAAGTGGATAGGGACATCCTTGAGCAAGTGTTCTGCTTCTGGTATTAACAGGAAAATTGGGAAAGCTAAAAGGAGTTTTGTTGTTTTCTGATCTTTATTCTTATGTTTTCTCTTTTCCCGCAATATTTCCTCCTTTGTATCCATTTCGTTTTTCTGGTCACAAGCTGATGTTTGAACATTACTAGGACTAAATTGTGGTACATTGTCAGAATATTTTTTAATTTGGTATTTTTGTCCCCTGGCTCCAATTCTAATAAAAGTTCACCTTTTTAGGAAAAACATATATGGGCATTATGGATGTTGAGGAGATCATGGCTCAAATGATTGACAGAGGCCATAGGAAATATGAGATACATATGAGACCTAGTGAGCATATAGCACTTAAAGCCTGCAGTGGGGGAATTGAACCCGATGAAATGGTAAAGGGTTTTGACTTAAAACATGAGATTGTTTTATTAGACACATCCACATATTAATTCTTTCATTACTCCAAGGAATGGGGTTTCTAAATAAGGTAGAATTTATCAGAGATATAGTTATGCTTGTGTCAACTGAGGTATTTGTAAGCTCATGTTTTATAATTATATTAATCTTTCCCAATTTTTTTTGTCAGGGTAGTATATTTGGAGAGGGGAAATCCTTGTATTTCCTTGGAATACCCCTCGTCTTCCTGAGTTGCATTCTCCTATCTTTTCTTTTATTTCGGCCTATGGCCAGTGATCATTCAAAATACACAATTTCTGAGTGCTCTAAGTGTAAGCAGGAAATTAACACTAGCTGGTTGTTAATGCTAATATTAGTCATTTAAATGATTTGCAAGACAGAATTCCAAACCAGTTACTTACCTAGTAATGAAGTCCAAACTGAAGACCGCTCTCCACTGATGCAGAAGCAGAAGAGCTCACCTTCTTTGATGGAAGCCAGTGGAAAAATTACCACAAAAAAAGAGGAGTTTCTTAAAACAGCAAATATACCTCAAATCCCCAAAAGAAAAAAGCTGGAAGATCAGGGATCCCTGGAAGAAGGCAGTTCCAGACTTGAGCAAATTGTCTTGTTAGTTTGAGCTATAAGGTGCCCAAGCTGGTACCAAGCACTGAGAGGCAGACTGCTGCAGGCTGGGTCACTTTCACTCAGGATCCCTCTGTGGTTATGAGATGTCAGTCAAAAAAAAAAAAAAAAAAAAAAAAAAGATGAGACACGTCTCAAACAGTTTTGGAGATTTATTTGTCAAAGGTAAGGATGAGCCAGGAGACAGGTCTATGCCTTTCTCCTAAGATAGTTTTGATGGCTCCAAATTTAAAGGAGAAATGGCAGGATATTGAGAACCACACAGTTTTTACTTAAACAAAATAGTCAAAGGAAAAATGTGGGGAATCTGTATTTTACATAAAATAACACAGACAAAATGGGGTAGGACAATCTGATGTGCATTTGTGTGGCAGGCAGGGGGGTGACTGCACCTATAAGCTACCAATTAGCATTGCAATGGTGAAGTTTTAACAACTCACCAGGAATTTCCTTGTTGGCAAAATATGGGAAAAGCCAGGTAGCTTTTCATCTTGTAGCCTTTTTTTTTTTTTTTTTTTTTTTTTTAGAAACTGAAAGGTGGAGGCAGATTTGCAGGACCCAGTTTACAACTTGATTGGGTCCCAAAATGTAATTTCCTTTCACACTTCTCATCATGTCTCTTCCACTAGCTGGCGAAATTCCTCCGTCTCAACTGGTGTAAGCAGATAAGCCATTAGCACAAGCATGCTTCTGTTCTCAGTGTAGAGAGAGCTTTCCAAGGTTTGCTGACCAGCCATGTATCAAAATCTGCCTATCTGGGCATCTTTCCATTTCACCATTTCTCCCTGATGTTCTTGCCAAGGTCTTGTTTTTTAGATGCCAATTTAACTGAAAATGTGTCAGGGAAAACAACATGGACTAAAAGTCAAAATTCATTCTTTTTTCTCCACATCGGACTCCTGAAAGTTGGAAAAAAAAAAAAGCTATGTCTTTATTAGGTCCTCTCCATTTGAAAGAACTTGTGGACCACACATACTCTTCCTTCTTATCTCCGTCCCTCCTTCCATAGGATCTTCTGTCTACAAACTTGTTTGAATATATTCCGATAGAATCAGCATCTGGAATCAGTTCTCTCATTTGGGCATTTCTGCCTTATGGATATTGTGGATCTAGCCAGTTACAGATCCAAACTTAGTTTATTTCTTCTATGAGGTTATGTTTGTATTTTCTATTATCTTAAGCTCACATGATCCTATAAACCCTAGCCATAGGCAGCCATCAGCAGCATTTGATCTCAGTTTCTTTCTTTAAGCAATGAGTCTAAGTTAAACTCCAGGCATAGGAACACTTTTGGTCATTGTGAACCTTCTGGAACTGAACTTCGGTTTGCTGCAATGTTCTCCCAAACTTGAGATTCAGGAATCTTTTGCTTCATTCTCTTCAAGTCTTTGTATTTTACATTCAATTTCCACCTTACTAAAAGTTTATCTTTTTCTAGGGTGTTGTTTGTTCTTTTGATTTTCTTTTAAAATATTTTTTATTGCTATGATGTTTACGCAGTTACGAAAGCACCAAACTTGTGGATTTACTACATAATTTTGCCCCATTTGCTTTTAGCACTTAAGAAAATTCGGAATAAATGTAAATATAAATTGCCAAATGTATTACAATGATTTAAATTTGAGCTGAAATTTCAGTGTAGAATCACACTCCTGTCTCTTCAGCGACATGTCAAAGTAACATGCATTCAATGTTCTAGTGAACAAAGGTTCCAGGACTACAGGAGTATTTTAAAAATGTTTCAAGTTGAGTGTAATAATATTACATTTTACCTTCTCAGGAATACTTTCATTTTACAACAAATGTCATATAGTACCTTATTCCACAATGTTTCTGGTGAGGAAAATTCTCAGAGGAATGCAGCTGTATTGCCTAGGGCTTGAAACATTGAAGTGTTGTTATTAAAACTACATGTACCAAATAAAATCCATTCTTTTCAAACATATTCTTGTCATAAGCACTTAATTAAGGCTTGGAATCAGTCCCGACTTGAGGCATATTGTATTTATCCAAAAAGGCCCATCATGTGTCAATATGACTATAGTTTCAGTTTCTCTTCTGATTTTTTTTAAATGACTCAGCTATATGAAATCACTAGTAGCTGATATGGAGAACTACAAGACTACAAGATGATACTGAAGAGAAGATGTTTGGTTGAAACGTATAGAGTAATGGATTGTAAAACTCAATTTTGAAATAAAGAAATGAGCTACTGTCCGATACTATCAAGAATTCTATGCAGTTCAAAGTCAAGAAATAGTTATTTGTATCCAAGTTAAATAGATAAGAGTAAACTTTTGAAGTCATTCTTGCTGGAGGGATGAGACAGTGTGGTGCAATAGGTAGGAGAAAATACATAATAATTATGGATCAGATTTTCCTTCTATCTGTTACATTGCTAGGTGAAATTAAACATGACACAAACAGTGTAAGCTTCATTTTCCTGATCTATAAACTACAGATCCTAGTATTTCATGAATCTCAAAGCTGTATGGCAATTATTAAAGTGGATAATAAACACCAAATGACTGGCATGTAATAAGTGCTTCATAAATGTGGTTCTTATTATCAAGTATCATAACTTTAAATAGGTTAAATTTAACATTGAAGAGATTAGCTACAATAGGAGTAGTGAACATGCAGGTAGTAGATTTCACATTGTCTAGATGTAATATTCCATGGATAAGTGGAAAAGAGCATTTACACAATTATATACACAGACACAGTGGCAAAGCAATGAGCAATGTAATGATTGCTAATCATAGGAGAGTGGCAAATTGCCTGGAGTTTCTCAAGCCGCTAGTAACGCCTTGTTATATGTATGAAGAATTTCTTCCATTACAAATATTGAGCTTTCTCTTGAGCCATCGATTAATATTCTTACTGTTTCATTCTCTAGTGAAAGGATACCCTAGGTTTATAGATCTAGCATTCAGCCTGTTAAATTCTATTACTTTTATAGCATAGTTTTAAAAATGTATGTTCTGGGCATATACTCCTAATTATCTAATAATGAAATTTATCCTATTTTTTATTTGCAATTTACCCTTTATAATATGTTCTTGTGATTGAATTAAATATAAGTGGTATCCTTGAACAAAAGAGAAGGTAGCCTTTTTTACTTCTATAGGCTTTTCCCTTGTCACAATATAGAAGAAAGGCTGAGTTTTCCTAAAATATGTTCAAGATAGGCTGCTTTCTATCTTACTAAAATTCATAAAGTGGTAAAGAAGTTGGAGAAATATAAATTTCCTATTCTTCTGTCCATAGTTTAAGAAATGTTGAGTTGGAAGCATTTATTGACATGGTAATAACAATAAATTTGCAGGTTTGTAATTACATGCATATTACTAAAATTATATTAGTAGACGTGCAGATATCCAGAAGTTTTAACAAAAAAAAAAATTCCAGAATTGAGAGCCTTCTGAATAAACTAACCTTTTCTTGACATCTGTACCTCAGATGGTTTTCTTTCAGTAATATAACAAAATATTACATTGCAAATATGCCACCCACTGAGAGTAAATATTCAGTCCCTGAATTGAGATTTTAAAAGATGCAGTACTTTCCTGGGCTTCCTCTTCCACAGAAACATTTGCAGGGGGGAGATTGATAAAACATTCTCTACACAGGCTTCCTGGAGTTTCTCAAGCCACTAGTAACCCCTTGTTATATGTTTGCAGGATATCTTCCATTAGAAATATTGAGTTTTCTCTTGAGACATTGATTAATTTTCTTATTGTTTCATTCTCTAGTGAATGGATACCCTAGGTTTATAAATGTAGCGTTCAGCCTGTTGAATTCTATTACTTTTATAGCATAGTTTTAAAAATGTATGTTCTGGGCATATACTTCTAATTGTCTAATAAAGAAGTTTATCCTACTTTTTATTTGTGATTTTGGATATATAATGCTGTATCTCTCTTCTGGCTGGCCCTCTGATAAATTTCAGAATGTATTGGAGATACTCTGGGAGTTAGCTAAATTATTCTTACTTTAAAAAAACAAGTATTGGCTGGGCAGGGTGGCTCACACCTGTAATCCCAGCACTTTGGGAGGCTAAGACAGGCAAATCACCTGAGGTCAGGAGTTCAAGACCAGTCTGGCCAATATGATAAAACCCCATCTCTACTAAAAATACAAAAATTAGCTGGGCATGGTGATGCATGTCTGTAATCTCAGCTACCCAGGAGGCTGAGGCAGGAGAATGGCTGGACACTGGGAGGCAGAGGCTACAGTGAGCCAAGATGGTGCCAATGCACTCTGGCCTGGGCGACAGAGTGAGACTCCATCTCAAAATAAATAAATAAATAAAAAGACAAGTGTTGATTGTCTGGTGTCTCATAATACAAACTCACTTAATTTCTACCATGATGATTTTTCTCAAATATAACTGAAATAAAAAAATTCTAGATAAAATAAAATCAGTTCCAAAACCTCTTGGGGAATTCTTAACTTTTGAATGACCTCTTCATATAATCACTAGGGATACATAATAAATACATGTATATACATTTCAAGTGAAAGAAGAACCCTTATTAAATACAGTTATTGGATTTGCTGATAAAAATATATTTTTACTTTTTTATACTCTTGCATTCAACAATCTCAACATATTTAGGTATTCATATTTGGAGTCTTCTCAAAGGATCATCAGTAGAGAATTGTGCTTCCATTTAGGATGTAGACACCTGCAGGAGAATGTCAGTCCCACTTTAGCAAGAAGAAAAGACCAGATAATCTTCCAAATGTTCACATTTTTTGACATGTGAGATCTGAGATCTCAAGGTCACCAAGTGGACTAAGTTCGAGAATGGCAGGCCATTCTGAGGAGAGATTGAACAGATGAATGTTTCACCTTTGGCAAAATGTGGGACACAAACATTGTAAAAGCAGGTAAAAGGAAAATCATTAAATTTCAATACTTTATTAGAAGTTGGATGTGGGCTAGTATGACAATTTAGAACCTTCAAGAACTCCACTGTATATTCATGACAAAGATTAGAGGCAGGGAAGGAAAAAGTGTGTGGGCACAAAACCTGGCCCATGTCTTGAGCTGTTTTATTATATGAAGCAAAAGCCTCAAGCAACTTGGGCATAGGAGGCATGCACAGATCCATTGTTCGTAGGGGAAGGGGTTGAAGCAAGTCATCTGTTGCTGGGGAAGGAAAAGACAGGCGGAAAGAAAACCCCACAGGCTGTACGCTCAGTATAGTGTGCCATTGTGGGAAGACCAGGAAATCCTCCTGACCCTGGTCCCAGGCAAAGGTATATTGCCACCTAGAGAGCAGCAAAAGCTATCTGCCCCTGAGAAAGAAGCTTAGACCCAGAATGCTGTACTGATACTAACTAGTACTGCTATGACTGAGGGAAGGACAGAAAATGTTCTCTCTTCTAAGCCCCTCCACACATGCAGTAAAGAGTTTGGTTGAATTAGGGAAAAGAGCCAGGTACACAGCGCCTGGTGTACAGGGTCTGATTTAAAGTAAGTCTGGACCAGGAGAATCGGAACTGCATGATTTTTTTCACATGTAAAATGTCACAGTGAACTGCCAATGAGGGGGAGCAAGATTTCAGAGAGAACGCTCTGTGGTTTGGGCACAGAGGTCTTTCTGAAAACTGGTGAAGCAGGAATGATGAGAAAAATTCTTGAGTAACCTAGATACAACACTAAGCATGTTACAGCATCCTGCTGCTGGAGGATCATGGAAGTTTGTGGATGGTCTGAAGGAAGCTATAGTAACAATTTCTAAAAGCAACTCAACAAAATATTAGGCTGACTTAACCCATCACACTAATGGCTGACAGGAGAACATAATTAAACCCATGTGGCGTCTATAGTGTAAACTTACATACTATCATATGATAAGGCTACCATAACAAAATATCATAGATTTGTGGCTTAAACCATCGGCATTAATTTTCTCACAGTTCTGGAGTCTGAAAGTCCAAGATCAGGATGTCAACAGGACAATAATAAGATGCTCTGCTCCAGGCCTTTCTCTTTGGCTTGCAGGTGGCTGCCCTCTTGGTGCCTCTGTACATGCTTATCTCTTTATTCCCATGTGTCTCTGTTGTCCTCTTTTATATCAAAATTTTCTTAAATAAGGACAATAGATTGTTTTAGAACCATACAGATAGCCTAATTTTAACTTAATTAACTCTTTACAATTAATTGTCCATAATGTCAGATACATTCTCAGGTATCAGGGGTTATCAATTTAACATATGAACTTCAGGGTGAGATAATTAAGCCAATGACAACAATTATGTAACTTTTGCCCTTGCAACTATTAAATGAGATATATATTATTTTAATCGTTTCATACATGAGGAAACTAGGGCTTTGAGAAGTTAAAGAAACATATCAATAATTCTTAAAATTATATTTCCAAAAAATATGTTTTAAATTTTATTCCTTTTGATGCTTATTCTTCTTTCAGACCCTGTTACCTTTACAACAAGTTTTCTGAAATACTATGTTAAAATTATGCTTATTATTAATCAAAGTATGCTGTATGTATATGCGGCAAGAAAAGTGAAAGCTAAGGTAATAGGATATTACAGTAAATCAAATGGAAGAAAAAGTCTAACATTAATGTATCATCATTATTTTATATATTTTAAGAAGAGGTTCTTTATAAAAAAACAAAATGTTTCACCAGAAATATACCTTGATGTTACTATAGGTGATTTTAAAACATGTTCAAACCAACTGAGCCCAATTTGGCATGGAAGAATTCTACAGGGAATTCTGCGTTATTGACTCAGTTTAATTAAACATGTTTCTTGACATTTCAGAAAAAAAATAAAAAACTAAAATTAAACATGCTGTCATTACCTACTAGGCTCTAGAATCAGGCATTCTCAATTAGAATCAAAGTTCTGCCTGCTGTAAGCTATTTGGCATATTTCTTAATATGTCTAAATATATATTTAAAAAAATAAAAAATCTTAGTTACTGCATGGAATTACCCATAAGGTTAATTAAGCTAATTTATAAAAGCACTTGATTTTATTTTCTGGAACTCAAGGTATGAAAAAATTAATATTAGCTAGAATTACAACTCCAATTTCTTCTATCCCTATCACCATTACCTTTGACATCGTCATCACCACCATTGCATCATAATCATCACTAGCATGCCCGTCATCACTGCTATTCATAATTATTATTATGTACCCCCCAAATTTACATTTTTGTGCCTGTCAGATATGATACAATGGCATTCATTCAAAAATTAGACAAGAATGGGAATTATAAAGGAGTATATCTAAAGATGCATCTATTAATATATAGAAAAAATAATTTAAATAATAAAAATTTGTATTATTTATATAAATGTAAAGCTATTGAGAGACTAGGAAAGTCAAGTAATTACTAGAAGAAATTACCATCGACCATTTGTACTAAATTTGTACTAATATAAGAGGTTAGCTTTAACCTTAATAGTCATATCTAATAGTATATTATCTAATATCAACTATTATCTAATTGTCTCTCAGTGTGTGTGTGTGTGTGTATATATATATATATATATATATATATACATATATATATATGTAGTCCTGTATGTTCTCTCTCTCGCTCTCTCTCTCTGTATATATATATGTATTATATATATATATATTATATATATATTTATGTACTTTCTGTCTCTACAGAGAGAGTGAGAGATAGAGAGAGAGAGAGAGATTGCACATACGTTTACCTGTAGTGCAAAAAGAAAAGTTAAACCCACTGGAAATAATAGTTAACAATACAATATATGCACAGCAATTTATACATGCATTTAAAAGCATTGAAGAGGCTGGACATGTTGGCTCACACCTGTAATCTCAGCCCTTTGGGAGGACAAGGTGGGTGGATAACCTGAGGTCAGGATTTAGAGACCAGCCTGGACAACATGGTGAAAGTTCGTCTCTACTAAAAATACAAAAATTAGCCGGGCAAGGTGGCATGCCTCTGTAATCCTAGCTGCTGAGGAGGCTGAGGCAGGAGAATCACTTGAACCTGGGAGGCCGAGGTTGTAATGAGCCAAGATTGTGCCACTGCACTCCAGCCAGCCTGGGTAACAGAGTGAGATTCCATCTCAAAATAAAATAGCATTAAAGATAAATAATATTATTATCACTGATTCTTTTTTGAGGATAACTCTCTTAAATACCCTTTCCAAAAGTACACAGCTATACATAACAGAACCTGAATTTAAATATTCCTCCAAAACCAGTGTTGTTATCACCATGCTCCAAAAACTAAATAAATGCTGGCTTCTTGCAATAAAACCATTAGGTCAGATCGCTGGACAAGAATCGACAAATCCTGTTGCCATTATTGGAGCTCAAACAACCCTCAAAAATCTTACTTGGTTCTGATGGTCTAGGAAGCACCAGATAAATATTTCGTGCACAGCTGGATGTGGATAGCAACATCTTCACTCATAAAACATATAATAAACAATCTTCCACCCACTTTTTTACTAATGTCAAATCTAACTTTTTTTAACCAACTTTTTTTTTATATATATATCTAAGAACTCTCTTATATGACACAGGATTGAGAACACTCAACTGACTTGTAAGAAATCACTTGCCTAAGATGAAGTATAAGGCTCTACGTGAATGTACAAAAAGCATAAATTGTTAAATTCAAAGGAGAGTGTGTCTGATTAATAAGGATGCTGGTGGTATTTGGAAAGCAGTGGGAGAATATGGTTAGAGGATAACCTTAGCAAATAGAAGAAAACAAAAAAATCCCTCATGTTCCGTTTTTTCTTTCTTATTATCATTGTTTTTTTTTTTTTTTGGTAGTTATACCTTTTGAGTCCTTTCTCTTATTTTATTTATTTTACCAGTTGATTTTATACTTTTGTGTTTCTATCATGGTAAATTTTATCATTTGTTTTCAGGTGTAAGACTTCCTTCAGTATTCCTTGTAAGACCAGTCTAGCGATACAACAAACTTGAGAAAAAAGGCAAAGAAAGTCACTATAAATAATAAAAGGATGAATAAATCAAGAGTATATTATAATTATAAACATTAATTCCCTTGGTTTTGGCGAGTCTGAGAAAGAGTTTATTTTGCCTTTTGAAGGGTAGATTTGTTGAGTGTAATATCCTTTGTTGTTAGTCATTTTTTTTCTTTCAGCACTTTGAACGTATTATCCCATTTTTTCCTGAATTGCCTGAATTTCTGCTGAGAAATTCACAGAGAGTTTGATGAGGTTTCCCTTGTAAGTGACTACAGACTTTTCTCTTGCTGTTTTTCTCTTTGTCTTTGACTTTTGAAAGTTTGGCTAGTATATGTCATTGAGAAGGTCTTTTAAAATTGTATCTATTTGGCAATCTCTGAGCTGCCTACATCTGGATGTCTAAAATCTTGCTAGACTTGAGAAGTTTTCAGCTATTATTTCTTTATATGGTCTCTGCCATTTTAATTTTTTGCTTTATCTTCTGGGATACCAAAAATGTAAATATTTGGTTGCTTTATTGTGTTCCATGTGTCAAATAGGCTTTGTTCACTCTTCAAAATTTATTTTTGTCTGATTTGGTTATTTCAAAAGACTTGTGAGTTCTGTCTTTTTTTTCTTCTTCTTGACCTAGTCCATTGTTGAAGCTTGAAATTGTATTTTATGTTTCATTCACTGAATTTTTCAGTTCCAGAGTTTGTGCTTGGTTCTTTTTTTCCTAAGATCTATATCTTTGGTAAATTTTTCATTCATATCCTGAATTATTATTTTCTGGTTTTATATTGTTTGTTTTCATTTTTATGTCATTGAGCTTAATTATCCTTATTTTGAATTCTTTTTCAGAGTTTTTATAAATTTCTTTCTGATTAGAATCTGTTGTGAGATAATTATTGTGTGCCTTTTAAGGTGTCACACTTTCTTGCTTTTCATGTTTTGTGTGTCCTTATGCTCGTATGTGCGCATCAAGTCTAAAAGTTGCTTCGTCCAGTTTTTAAGATTTGCTTTCATGGGGGAAGGCATTTTCCTAAAGATGTAGCTATATTTTTTTGTTAGGTAGGGCATTTTGGCCTTAATTCTGGGTGTTTGGATTAGTGTAGTGTCTGTATAATTTCTTTGGGGGAAAAAGTATCCCTGTTGTCTGTGCCTTCGTCACTGTCTTATGGTATAGTTGTTAGTGAAGCCTGTGGGGAAATTTTGCTGGGGATAGGGATGACATGTGGTCCAGAATTCAGGCCCCAGTGATGACAGCAGCAGGTTGAGTGTGCCTATTCTTCAGCTGCAGGGCAGCATATGTTGGCACCAGTGGTAGCACTTTCTGATGGGCTGATTCCTGGGCTTCCAGGTTACTTATTTGGGTGCTGTTAGTAACGGTGATGGGCCAGACAAGTAGGCAGGTTAATTTCTTGTTCTCTTGGGCAGTGGGTATGGCATGGGAAATGTCAGTAGCAATGGCAAGAAAAACCTCTGGCTCTCAAGTGGTCCATGTTGGTGTTGGTGGGGGATGTGATGGGCTGGGCACAGTACTCCCTGGGCCTGCATGAGTACCTGCGGATACATACTAGCTGTAGCTCTGATGGTAGTAGAAAATTAGGTAGGCTCAACCTTAGGTGCCCAGAACAAATGGTCAGGTGCCAATGCTAGTGGTACAGGATGGCAATCCCTAGGCCTCTGGATGACATGCTCAGGCACTGGGGATTGCAGAGCCAGGCCAGGTGGACCTGTTTGCAGGCACCCTTGTGATATGTGCAGGTGCTAGCTATGGAGGCAAGGTCAGGGTGGTCCCAGACCTCTGCTGAAATGCTTGAGAGGGGGCAGCAGTGGATATGTTGCAACCCTGCTGCTGGGAAGAACAAGGTCGTTTTCAGCAATCATAGGCATGTGGACAAGAAGCCTATGCTTCAGCCTCAGCTGATGGCTGCAGGTGGTTGTATCTGTGTCTTTAGGATGCTTATAAATGTTCAACAGCTCCACAGCTGGAGGCAGTGGGGTAACTGCCAATGGCTCTTGCTTTGGCCCTGGCAGCAGCAGATAACAGCTGCGCAGCTTCAGGACAGGTAGTCTGCCCTCGGGCTGTGTGAAAATGAGCAGTAATTTTCACTCCCGGAAATTGCTGGATCACTGCCAATGACTCATTTTATAACCCTTGCATCAGCAGCCATCCAAGGTGGTGGCTGTGGGCCAGGGATGTCAGTGAGGCCGCAGGGATGTGGAAATGCAGAAGCTGTTGGGCCCCAGAGAAGACTGTAATCTCCTGAGGCCTGAGCTGTCAAAATTGGGCATGTAGCTTCTTAGGACTCAGAGGTGCGTGGAACACAGTGTGAGCTGGTCTCCAGGCACCTTTCTATGTGAGTGTAGGGGCACTCAAGGGCCGGGGGGCTGTTCCATGGCTAGGATTTTAGGAGTCCACAATGGAAATGTGGACTGGTGGGTGTGTCTCACTTACCCTTTGCTCATATTGAAGAGCCGCTCTTGTGTATCACAGTTGAGTTCTTTGTGTAGGATGAGTTCTTTTGTGTGGGATGAATACAAGATGCCTCTATTTAGTCATCCTGAAGCCCTTTCCCATGTTACGCATTTTGACAACAGATAGCTCTGTGAGCATTTAATAAGAAAATACATGCAAATTTTCTAGCAGCAAGCCTGAGGCCCTCAGTATATTACTTCATATTATTTTCTTTTCTCTCGTGGATTTTTATTTTTTATTTTTGCCTTCCCAGAAGGGGTGGCTCACCAACTAAATAATTGGATTTGCCACGTATCTGAATACATGACAAATACCACCGCAATCCCAATGAGAACTAAACCACAAGCACAATTTATTAAAATCCCACATTTTCTTGGGGAAATTATTGCTATTTATTACTACCAAAATAGGCACATATATTCCTCTGAACATATAAAATTTCAGTGGAACCTATTCACCTGTTCTAATTCTTCAGACAAATGAATATTCTTTTCCTTCCTTTGTAAAGATGGTATCAATAACATTTGTTTAACTAGTATATTATTTTCTGTCTGAGCAACTCTGAAGACCTCTAATCTTAGATAACATATTGTCAATAAAACCAATGGAGTCACACCTCTATACTCCCTTACTATGGTTCTTTAGTTTAGGAAGTTCTCGTTCTTGTGGTGTGAAGCTCTAAAAAAATGACCAAACTAGGCTAAAGAAAACGTAATAAAATTTTAGTTGTAAATAACATAAGAACTCATTTACATTTAAATGTAACAGTCTTCAGAGGCAACTATGGTAATAATGATATATTTGTATGTCAATTTCCAGAGGTCCCCTTTGAGCCTCACAAGTGACAAAATATGACTCAGTTACTTCCCTGAGGGCTTTACATCTGACAAAATAAAATAATTGACAACTTAAAAAATATTATTATTTTAAAATAATATCTCCTAAAGTTATTGAAAAGATTTTCCAGGAAAATGCTCCTGAGTATCCATGAGATCTTTTCAGATGTGATCTCGTATCTAAAGCTAGAAGCATTGGAAGAGCTGTAAATCACAGTATAAAATCTACAGCTAATGCATACAGGGACCATTTTAGAAACAAGTAACTAACAAGACATATTTCTTATTCTTTGTTACTAAGAGTAAGTTATTAATAATACCTTTGATTCAACTCAAAATAACTCAAAAATCCTTCATTTAAAACCCAAGTTGGTAAATTGCCATTAAGTTGCATGGGAAATTTTTAAGAAAATGAAAATAGGTCCTTCCTTCTCTGGGATTACAGTTAGAATGAGAGACAGACATAAATACAAATACATACACAGGGTGTGCATGGGCACAGTGGTAAATACTTACAGAGTTAAATGTCCTTTGGAATTCTGTGTTAGGAAAAAACCTCAAGTCTGCCTGTTGGGATCTGAGAAGGCTATATTTATCAGGAAATATTTAGTAGAGGACACTCAAGGAACAGCAGATTTTTAAAAGCGTCAGAATATGTTCAGAAAATAGAGAAAACACAAATACAGCAAAAGCACTCAACCCCTGGGAAGAGAGCTCCAAAAAAATACAGCTAGAGCTAAGTGTGAGATTTAAGGTGAGTTACAATGAAAAGGAAGTTGAATTTTAAACTTTAGTGATTCAGCAGTAATAACTGTACAGAAAACAAAGAAGATTAGACATTCAAAAAGGCTTCTCCAGTAATACTGTGAAAGATAGTTTAGATGTAGGTGTGTTTTACAAGCAGGCTTAGGAGACTATGGCATAGTTTAGTACTTCTCAAACTTTGTTAGATATATACTCCTATCAGAAAGAAACTTTTGAGTTTCTTTGTAAAAGTATTCTCACTTCCCAGTGTGTGTGTGTGTGTGTGTGTGTGTATGTGTGTGTGTGTGTCTGTGTGTGTGTGTGTGTGTGTGTGTGTGTGTATTTACTGACTTATGTATAATGTAAAAACATTCATGGACATAGAATTCAGAAGGGATGAGAAAAAATTAAGTAGAAATTAAATTTCCACTATTTTCTATTCAGAATCCTAAATAATTGTATGATATTTCACAGCAGCAAATAAGAAATGAAAGAGGAAATTACAATCATAAAATTGCAAAACAATAACACAGCACCACTCTCTGCTTTTTTTTTCTTTCCTCTCTGGCTACTCATTCCTAAACTTATTCAATGCTTTTCAGTGAGCTCATGGTCTTTTCCATTCCTTAAATGATGGTGTTCTTCAAGGTTTCATTTAGAACTCTTATTTTTGGTTTAAACCCAAGACATAGTTTATATTATCCACACCAGTGGACCACCACACAAACTAGCTTCCAATACTGTATCTGTAGCTCAGATTTACTTTACAAACTTCAGTCCAGTACTTCTGACTTCTTAGTTTTCACCCTCACCTGAACATAACCACACACTCAACTTTCAAAACAACACTCAGTACATTTTTCAAGACTGCTTCAGCTTATATAATCTATAATTTAACCAACTGTCCTACCATTTTTCTAGATGCCCATGCTTTAAACTAAGGAATCACTTTAGTCTCCTTTTTCTTGTCCTACTTGTCTACATATGGTCAATTACTAATTTCAGTTGACTCTGCCTCTTTAATCTCTCCTCTATCTTTCCTTAATCTACCATTCCTACTTCTCTTGCCTTAGTTCAGACATGTTCCATCTATGCCAGGTATTGTAAATAAAAAGAAAAATTAGACATGGTCTTATTTATGGCACATCTTCACAGAGCTCACACAATGCAGAATGAAAAATCAAACTAGCCTGAAATAGAATATTTACAGCTAAAGTTAACAGAGCTGTCTGTGTTATTATCACTGTAAATGTGCCCTATTTGTAATTATTTCTACTCGGCTATCTCATAGGGCTCTCAAATTTACTGTGACGATCCATCTTGTAGGATAAGCCAGAAAACTGTCATTCTGTATCCCCGCCCCCTGACTCTTTTTATTGTCATATGCTACCAAATACCGATTTATGTCAATATTATTCCCTTTGTTTTATACAAGTATCTATTTTTCTCCTGCACTATCACCATCATGCTAGACAAAGCTGTTATTATCTCTGGCCTAAACAATTGCAACATAGCTTTCTTAACTCACTGTATTCAGTAGATTCAATCCAATCTATTATTGAAATGGGAGAGTTTCCTGACCCCTTTGCAGGACTTGTGACAGAAGTGTGGCTTGTTTTCTTGTTTGCTATGCACTCAGACCCCTTAAGGGAGGGGGTGCATGCAAGTGAGCAGGTGCAGGAGCCAGGGTGTGTATGCTTTTGGGCTCCAGCCCCATGAGAGTGTTTAGGGGTATTACAGTGCTCTTTTAGCTCTGCTGTCCAGGGACAGCTTAAGTATTAAACAGCTCAGTGAAGGGTCAGTGTGACAGCCTTTATGGGTTCCTGCACTGTAGGCATCCTGAATTCTTGTCTGTTGTCCAGGAAGAATCAGGTCACATGGACTTGAAGGATGATGAGTCCGGGGATTTTACTGAATGATGGAAGTAGCTCTCATCAAGATGCGGGGCTGGAGAGAGGATGGAGTGGGAAGATGATCTTCCCCTGGAGTTCGGCCGTCCTGCAGCTGACCTCCACTCTGACTGTTCTCAGCCAAACTCCGCTCAAGATTCAGACACTTTGCTCTTCCTTTGCTGTGCTGCTCTGCTAGTGAAGCTTGGGGTTTATATGGGCACCGGATAAGGGGGTGGCAGGCCTGAGTGGTGTTGGAAAGGCTACATTTGTGTGTGAAAACAGGAATGCCTGTTCTCATTTAGGGCTGTGGGTTTCGAGGCTTGAGGGTGGGGTCTTTGCCAGGGAGCAGCACTCTTCCACCCAGTATGTCCCTGCCTCCTGTTTGTATCATTGTCAACTTCGTAGAAAGAGTGATTTATAAAAAGGCATTTATAGGGACATCTTGGTTTGCATAATGATAACAAAATTCCCCATTTACTATAAAGAGCTAAAAAAATTAAGAATACAAGAAGAAATGAATGAAAGGGGTTAAACAAACCTAGCATATGGTTCAGAAGCTGGAGAAAGGGGAAATACATGTGGTGCTGTCCATTGTTTGTGGAGGTGAAGCCCATGCAAAAGTCATTGGTTTTGATGGCTTTAAAAAAAACCTAAAACCAGAATCTGAGTTGTCAAAGATAGGTCAGAATTTGAGGGTGCTAAGTTTGCTGAAATTAGTCAGGCAGTTGGAAATAGGGAGATGAAGAGATGGAATTCTACAAATCTTTATAGTTTTTCTCATGTCATTGTTCAGATCCTTTCAACTAACCTTGCTTTCCTAGGGTAAAACTCACTTGATCGTGGTCTATAATCATTTTTTTCAGATACTAGAAGAGGAAGCCAGTTAATTTTTATGATTTTTGTTTTGCAATGGATAGAATTTATTTTTTAGAGAGGTTTTAGGTTTACAGAAATATTAAGCAGATAGTACAGAGAGTTCCCACATATCACCTCTCTCCCCGACACAGAATTTCCTCTGTTTTTAATATCTTGGAGTAGTGTGGTACATTTCAAACAATCGATGAAGCAATATTGCTACATTATAATAACTAAAGTTCATAGTTTACATTTTGGTTCACTCTGCCTTGCACATTTCTGTGGCTTTTTAACAAATGTATAAGGTTATCTACCATTATAATATTATACAGCATAGTTTCATAATTTTGCCTTTTCCACCACGTCACGTAGTTGGAATCATAAAGTATGTAGCCTTTTCAGACCAGTTTCTTTTACTTTACTGTGTTTTTGTGGTTTGCTAGCTCATTACTTTTTGATCACTTAACAATCTTCCATTATATAGATGCATCAATAGTTTGTCATTCACCTCTGGAAGAATACCTGAGTTGCTTCCAGTTGGGGCAATTATGAAGAAAACTGCTTTAAATATTTATGTGCAAACTTTTATGCAGACATAAGCTTTCAATGAATTCAAGTAAATACATAGGAGTGTAATTGCTATATCATATGGTAAAACTATATTTAGCTTGGTAAGAAATTGTAAAACTGTCTTTCAAAGTGGCTGGAACATTTTGCATTCCTACCAGCAGTGAATGAGAGTTCTTGTTCTTCCACATCCTTGCTAGCATTTGATGTCACTAGCATTTGGGACTGTAGCCTTTTTAATAGGTGTGCAATGGTATATCATTGTTCTTTTAATTTGTGTTTCCCTAATATCTTTTCATGAAACTAACTTTTGATTTTTTTCTCTTTTTTTAATTTTTCTTAAAATTTTAAAAGCTAATGTAACTTTAAAAATTATCTTTTCTTTATTTCATGTTTTTATATTTTATTTTCCCTATATTTTTTAGGTGAAAACGCCAGTGATTAATTTTAGAACTTTTTCCTTCCTAATATAAATGTTTAAATCTTTAAATTTCTATATTAAAGTGATTTTTCTGCCTCCCATAGTTTTATATTGAATGTGTATTTTAATTCTTATAGTAATATCTTCTAATTTGCTTTTTGATTTCTTATTTAACTTATAGCTATTTAGAAGTGCATTGTTAAATTTCCACTTTTTTGCATATTTTCTTTTTGTTTCTATTTTTTATTTCCAGATTAATTTTATTATGGTTGGAGAACACACTTTATAATATTTAAATCCTTTTAATTTGATGGGAATTTGTTCTATGGTCTAGAATGTGGTCTCTTTTGGATAGTGAAAGTAGCTTCCCTTAATAAAGTTGCAGACTTCTACTGTTGTTAAATGGAAGTCTATGAGGTTTTTCTGTATAAATACTTCATGAGTTGTCACTAGCCTTTTATCAGTTTCTAGATCCTTGAAATTATTTTGATAATTTTCTATAGTTTTATGTTTTATTGCAGGGGCAGAGGATTTGCTAACCTCTTCATGCGATCAGGGACAGAAGTTTCCCCTTGGTGACACTTATTTCTATATGGGTAGACTGCATTAACAACCTTAGTTCCCTATGGATTGATAATCATCTATACATGTTTCAACATCCTAAATTAGGCTTTAGTATAATTTTATATTATATAATCAGCTGATACCTTTAGAGTTTGGATATATCTCCAGGATATTTGCATTCCAATATGAATTTGATCTCATAAATCAGGTAATAATCATAACCCCAAGCCAACTGGACTTTGGGAACAATATAATTCTAGAATAATAAATTCAACCACTTGCTATGCCTCTTGATTCCTCAGGGATAAACTGAATTAAAGTAAGTCTTCTAAACTCTGTGTTTTCTTTAAGACATCTGTTACTAACAAATTAAATGTTCATTGCACTAATACATTTGATGTGAGGGGGAAAAAAAAGGAGTTCTTAATTCCAGATGGTTTGCTCTTCTACTATTTGTAAGAGTCATTATTTACAATAGCATTTCCCAAAGTTTGCTATAAGAAATGCTGATTCAGTAAGGACTCTTTTAAAAAACAAAAGGTCCACATGCAAGTGTATTTGGGAAATGCCACACGTATATTGTGCCCTTAGAATTTTTAAATGTGCTTTAGAATGGAAAGGAAAAATGAAACTTGTTTAATCTAATTTTTTTTATCATACCTCAATATAGGATTTATTTTTGACGTATTCTTTACTTATATCATAAAGAGTTACATTCTGTATAACACACTTTGGAAAACTGTTGTGTGACTTTTATTTATTTCTAATTCTCATGGAGGACTCAGAGAGGTAGAATAGTCTGCTTAATATTAAATGAGTGATGATAAGGGATGAATACAACTCTGAATCCATACACAGATGGTATTTCTGGAGCCAGTAATCTCAGATGTAGATCCAGTAGTAAACATGGTGACAAGATCACAGTCTTCAAGAGTATGACCATTGGCATATCTCCTGACACCAGAGATGTCGGTGCATGTGACTCCAATTACTGTATTGTCATTATCTAGAAATCTATAGTAGTCTTTGTGAGCATGTTATTCTTCCTTGCCTATATCATATTACTGATTTATTTCACATTGAAATGGAAACATTAAGCAATTGCTTTTGTTAGCAAGAGAAAATATCTATTAGAAATCCAATTTGATTAACGTGATAGGATACTGGTAACTTTAAAGACAAAATAGAATACAATAGAGGATATCTTCACTTTTCCACCTTCTCTAATACAGCATTAGGTTTCATTAAATTGTAAAACTATATAAAGTGAATCTTAGAGACATTTGTAGTACTGAGGCAAAGTAATATTTTCAAATAGATTTTTTAATATTAGCTACAAATGAGTTCTACTTCTAGAACTCACTGTAGACTTCAATAAGACATTTCTTTAAAACTTTTTTTTTTTTTTTGGTCTAAATGACATAGTTCAGATTCACTTTTATTTTTTTTCTTTGAAAAATGCTGTTAACCCATGAACAGTTCTCTGAATGAAATTCACTACTATACTCTAGTTTCTATATGATAAAAGTTAAAGTAATAATTCAAAATAATTCACAATGTTGTTTTATGCAGTTTAGATGTATAGATTTTCATTTCACTAACTCTACAGTGCTTGTTTCAAGGAATTGTTTTAAAGTTTTATTTAAAATATGATTGCAGTTGATGTTTGCTGTGTCATCCCTGTTAATGAAAGATTAACTTGCTTAACTTCTTTAGTATTTAACTTTATTATTTTAAAAATTGTCCTGTGGTAATATGTAGTATATGAGGTGAAAAGAAACATGGACAGACAGACACATATGTATACCACCTCCCACCCTATACACAAAGAATGAAATCTATTGTTAAAAAAGGTTTGGTACTTTCAAATTGTAAAAAAAAAGAATTATAACTAGTGTCCCTTTTCAAAATTATCTATTAGGAAAATTGCAATCAATGTACACATCTACAATGTGTACAGTATACATGTACATACCTGAACATAAGTGCTGCCTCCTTAGATGTGCTGTTATTGTCTATTGTAAAATCTATACAATAATAGACAGGGAAAGTTACCTATTTTCTCTTCCCTAAAAGCAAACTTCACACAATATTTGATTGATTTATATTCACTTTCTACCCTGTTGTATCTTTGCTTCAGGAGTGTTTTTCTAAGTGAAGTGATTAGTGATTTATTTTACAGTATGCCCACCCTTTTCTGCTTTGATTATCAAAGGCCATTGGTCAAATGTCTTTTTTTTAAATAATGAACAAAATTAAAATATTAAATTCTACGCACTGCAAACAGTGTCTCAGTTAGAGCAGTCTGTAAAACTAAAATAAAATTAAAATGATACTGGAGACAAAAACAACAAAATCCTAAAATAAAAGGTGCAGGTTGTTCTTAGATATAAATATACGCTTTGTACAATTTATATTTCAGTAGATATATCAAAAAGCATTTCACCGTTGCCTACAAATCTATTTCAGAGAATTATAAAATCAGAGTAGTCCTTTAATCACTACTTTCAGGTTAAAAAGAAGCAATAATTATTATGAGGTTATTCTGTTTCCTATTCCAAATTATTATGGCTTATAAAGCAATCAATGGTTGTCAAGAATCCTTGTAAGAAACCACCTATAATTCATGAGCTTAATTATAAATTTTAAGCCCCGTCAGATATACTCAGTTTGACTAAAATCTGCACTGAATTGGCCTGAAGTTTTATCCTGTTATAATATTTTCTATTACAATCCCATTTAAAATGAGACTCGCAGTGAGCATTAATTAAATGTAGAAGTCATTTTCTCACCCAAGCTACTGAACTCCTATATGTGATGAGAAATAAACTGGTAAAAACCCACTCTAGGTGCTTGAATATAATGTACTGCTGCTGTGATAAAGCCCCTAAATCTCTATATTAAAAAATATTGTTGTTTTCTATTTAAATCCCTATGAAACAGAAATTATATCAGAAGTATATAAGCTTTTTAAAAAGCAGTTTAATTTAGCTCAGCAAATATTTATATCAGAAGCAAGTTTTAAATGCTATAGCCCATGAGCAAAAAGCTAAATTGCACTGCTAATCAGTGTGTTCCTTTAAGCAAGTCATTAACTCAATCTTGGACTATATTCTTGTGTAAGAGGCATGTTGCAGGCTAGTACTGGTCTATTCTAGCTCTAAAGTTCTATAAATTAACTTAAAGTTTTTCTTCTAATATCTAGCCAGCAGCTGTTATGTGGGAAAGCAGTTAGTTTATGAGGCTTCTCTCTTAAGAATAACTTTTCTCTTAAGAAGGTTTAGAATGACTGACTTCCTTATACAGGGACACATAGTCACAGAGAATCACTATGATTCTGGAGGTGACAAGGTATTTTTTGAGATCATCCAGCCCAACACCCTAATTTTACAGACAAATGATGAAGGCCATAGTGATTGGATACCCTTCCTAATTCTTCTAGTATCTGAAGTCCCAACTCCTGGGCAACTCGTTCCTTGAAAAGGAGATGTGTGGTTAATGGCTTTGCCTCACTAAAGGAGAATAAATGCAATATATTTTCTGTAAGTGGCATCACCCTAATCTATTTGGTCTTTTTCTGTATGGATCAAGAAAAATATCCTGCAGTTATATTCCCTTATCTTTCAGAAATCAAGAAGGAAATTAAGCTCTTACATTAAAATATTTCTAACAGCCTTCCCAGTGTGCCAAATACTTGTATTATGGACAAAATCACTCTCTAACACTAGAATACAGTAAAAAACTTTAATCATGTGAAAAGGAGATTGAAACTCTAGACTAAGAACCACTCTTTAGAGGTTGTTAGAGAATATTTTTAATTTTCCCAATGCTATTGTGAGAACTTAGCAATACATACCAATTCCCTTCTTCTATCGTCTTACAATTTAGTACTGAGAGAAAAATGCAGTATCTCATATCTATCCTCAGCTTGATTAGTATCTAAGAAAAAAGTTACTGGAGTCTTTTCTCCTTTCCATTAGTTCTTACTTACTTTACTCTGGTAACGTGCTTCCTCTTGCCCTCAAGTAATAATTTTCTCCTCTCTTGAATATTTCTGCTGAGTTCTTTGCCACCCCTAATTCTCAACCATTCTCTACATTTGACCTGCATTTATTTTCTCTAATCAAATCTGGATCTCTCCTATGCTTAATGCTTCCTCTAAATCCCATTCCCCCATCCTGAATAGAAGGACTGAAAGTGGGATCAGGATCTTCATTGCTCCCTTTGCTGCTTCAAGATCATTATGCCTCCACCTTGATGGAAAAAAAAAAATGTGATTGAGGACAAGAGCCATCGATGCAACTGCACCACCCTCTTCCTCTCCTATTCACTTCAGTGCAGACGTGATGTTCACATGAGAACTGATGCAGAGTTCTCCATAGGAGAGGGCTGGGAACTAGAGAGATAAAAACAGTGAGATTAGGGAAAAGGCAGCAGTGATAAAAGTAGGCTCTCGAGGGATGCAGTTTTTGTCCACGCTTTTAGTTCTGCAGCTGCCTTGGACATCAGGACAGCATCTGTGGTTTCCTTAGGCAGTAAAGTATCCACATTGTTTTCTTTCGAGACCTTTATTCTATCTCATCTTAAAAGCTGTTGTTGCTTGGCTAGACCAAAATTTGCTGGCATGAAAAATGTGAGGATGTGGTTGTACTATATATGGGGAGTTTTATCTTGGACTTTACACCTCAAGGAAGTAGAGAAACAAGAATAAACCAAACCCAAACCGAAAAGAAGAATAGAAATAACTAAGATTAGAGCAGAACTAAAGGAAATTAAAACAAAAAAATGTAAAATATAAATGAAACAGCTGATTCTTTGAAAAGATAAAAAATATTGATAGGCTATTAGCAAGATTAACTAAGAAAAGAAGAGAGTAATCTAAGTAAACTCCATTAGAAATGAAATAGGAGATGTTACAACCCATACTACAGAAATACAAAAGATCATTTAAGGCTACTGTGAACACCTTGACATGCATAAACTAGAAAATATAGGGGAAATAGATAAATTCCTGGAAATATGCAACCCTCCTAGTTTCTAATTCAAGAATAATTAGAAATCCTAGGCAGACAAATAACAAGCAGCAAGATTGAGAATGGTGAGTTATTACCAACAAAAAAGTCCGGGACCAGACAGATTCACAGCTGAACTCTATGAGACATTCAAAGAATTAGTAATAATCTTATTGACACTATTCCACAAGACAGCGAAAGAGAGAATTCTCCCTAAATAACTCTATGAAGTCAGTAACACCCTAATACCAAAACCAGGAAAGGAAATAACAAAAATAAAACTACAGACCAATATCCCCAATGAACATAGATGAAAAAATCTTTAACAAAATACTAGCTAACCAAATTCACATGATTATTTCAATAGATGCAACAAAATAATTTGAGAAAATCCAGTATTCCTTTATGATTAAAACCCTTAGCAAAATCAGCATACAGCGAAATACCTTAGTGTAATGAAAACCATTTATGACAAACACAGCCAACATAATACTGAATGGGGAAAACTGAAAGCATTCCCTCTGAGACTTGGAACACGACAAGGCTGCCCACTTTCACCACTTCCATTCAACATAGTACTGGAAGTCCTAGCCAGAGCAGACCAAAAAAGAAAATAAAGGCAATCAAACTGGTAAAGAGAAAGTCAAACTGTTGCTGTTTGCTGATGATATAATTGTATGCCTAGAAAACACTAAAGACTTATCCAAAAAGCTTCTAGAGAACTGCTAAATGAATTCAGTAAACTTTCAGGATACAAAATTAATGTACACAAATTAATAGTTTTGCTATACAGTAACAGTGAGCAAGCTGAGAATTAAATCAAGAGCTAACCCCTTTTAAAATAGCTGCAAAATAAATAAATAAATAAAAATAGCTTAGGCATATACCTAACCAAGTGAGTGAAAGACCTTTACAAGGCAACCTACAAAACACTGCTGAAAGAACTCATAGATGACACAAACAAGTAGAAACACATCTTATTTTTTTAAAATTATACTTTAAGTTCTGGGGTACATGTGCAGATAGTGCAGGATTCTTGCATAGCTATACACATACCATTGTGGTTTGCTGCATCTATCCCCATCATCTACATTAGATATTTCTCCTAATCTTATCCCTCCCCAATCTCCCCACCCCCTGCTATCCCTCCCCCACCTCCCCATCCCCCAACAGGCCCCAGTGTGTGATGTTCCCCTCCCTGTGTCCATGTGTTCTCATTGTTCAACACCTACTTATGGTGAGAATATGCAATACTTGGTCCTCTGTTCTTGTGTCAGTTTGCTGAGAACGATGGTTTTCAGCTTCATCCATGTCCCTGCAAAGGACGTGAACTCATCCTTTTTTATGGCTGTATAGTATTCCATGGTGTATATGTGCCACATTTTCCCTGTCCATTCTATCATTGATGGGCATTTGGGTTGGTTCCAAGTCTTTGCTATTGTAAACAGTGCCACAATGAACATGTGTGTGTATGTTTCTCTTTAATAGAAGGATTTATAATCCTTTGGGTATATACCCAGTAATGAGATTGCTTAGTCAAATGGTATTTCTATTTCTAGATCCTTGAGGAATCGCCACACTGTCTTCCACAATGGTTGAACTAATTTACACTCCCACCAACAGCGTAAAACCATTCCTATTTCTCCATATTCTCTCTCTCCAGCATCTGTTGTCTCTAGATTTTTTTTAATGATCACCATTCTAACTTGCATAAGATGGCATCTCAATGTCATTTTGGTTTGCATTTCTCTAACAACCAGTGATGATGAGCTTTTTTTCATGTTTGTTGGCTGCATAAATGTCTTCTTTTGAAAAGTGCCTGTTCCTATCCTTCACCTACTTTTGGATGGGGTTGTTTTTTCTTGTACATTTGTTTAAGTTATTTGTAGATTCTGGTTATTTGCTTATGTCGGATGGGTAGATTGCAAAACTTTTTCCCATTCTGTTGGTTGCCGTTTCACTCTAAAGAGTTTCTTTTGCTGTGCAGAAGCTCTTAAGTTCAATTGGATCCCTTTTGTCAATTTTGGCTTTTGTTGCCAATGCTTTTGGTGTTTTAGTCATAAAGTCCTTTCCTATGCCTGTGTCCTGAATGGTATTGTCTAGGTTTTCTTCTAAGGTTTTTATGGTATTAGGTCTTATGTTTAAGTCTTTAATCCATCTGGAGTTAATTTTTGTATAAGGTGTAAGGAAGGGGTCCAGCTTCAGCAGCAAAATCTCATGGATCACCACTAAAGAACTTACTCATGTTACCAAATAAAACCTGTTTCCCAAAACCCTATGGAAATAAAAATTAAATAAAAAATAATAATAAAAATAAATAAAACTAGCTCCAGGTTAATTTTTATGATGACTAGAAGGCAGTTATTTATTAATTATGCTAAAAATGATTTCTGATTGTTTTTATTACTATGCCAACAAAATAAGTTTTTCTTTATATGTGGGAACTTTTACTCTTGGTACTGCCTTTTGGTTTCATTCTCAGTTAAATGTAGTAAAGACATCAGCAGTACCTTGAACGTGGTTGGTTTGTGTAGGTATTAATTCTGGTTTGATTATTGATCTGCATGTTTGTATTTTTCTTTTATCTTTGAGCTATTTGTTGAATCATCAGTCAGACTGGTGACTACAGAGAAGCATTTAAGTTTTTGGACAACAAAACTTAAACAACTTTGAGAGGAAAAAAAAAAAAAAACCCACATGATCAAGAGTTGGATAGGTGCTCTAGAATCAACGCAAGGCTTTCCAGTCTTGACTAAGAATGCAGAGATCCCAATGACTTTCTAAGCCTACTTTAAATAACCAGATTGACATTCCTTTTCGTTTCTAAATAGATTGATTCATTTTGTGAGTAGTGTAAATTTAGATACAGGACATGTTAACAGTGGTTCAGATGTTCCCAAGGAGCCAAAAAAAAAAAAAAAAAAAGTCCTATGTTATTTAATTATTTGGTTAAGAAATTTGGACTTAATTTTTGGCTATGCTTTTTATTAGGACATTCAAATTATGAACCAAATTTTTGTTGCCTACCTCAAGTTGCTCAACTCCTCTGTGGTCTGTTTCAGTAATTATTATTTTTTACTAATTTTAAGATTGTAATTGCTTTGATATTAAATGTTAAAGTTTGATGAATTAATAATTTGTCCCAGAACCAATGTAGAAATACACATGCATGTAAAACTGTGTTTAGGAAAGATTTTTTATTTTTTTACACAATATATATAATGTCTACATATATATAAATATATATTACAGTTTTAGATAATATAAAATATCTGACATATAATGGATGTTATGTATGAATATTTATAATATAGAAGACATAAAATATATATTCATGTATATCCATATGTATAATTTGAAGGAGATTATATATCATATATATTTTTTCTTGAAAATAACATATTAGTATGCATAACAGAAAATACTTGGAAAATTCAAAAGGGTTTGTAGAGTCTTATGTTTACCAAAAGTATCTAGAACATAAAGTAAACCGTCATATTATTCTGTTTATAATGAGCTCACAAATCCTTACAGAGATATGTAGAAGCATGCACACATACAATGTTTCACAACCCTGAGAAAATGTTACTTATTTTTTGTTCAGTTTCCTTTGGAAACATTTTCTACTATTAATTCACCTCTCATAAAATGTAATGAATCGTACATTACAAAGAGATGTAGCATGAGCCTACAGTACTTAGTGTACATGTTTACATGAATCCTTTCCATCCTCAGGATTATTAATATACATTGATCTCCCTAATGAAACCATTGTTAATCTCTCTTTCTAACATTAATTTTAAGTTGTTAGACTTAAGCTAATAAAATTACATACATGTATAGTAGGATTATACACTAGATGTTTGATAGAGCCTGAAGTTTATTTTGATATTTTATAAATATTATCTACCCTTACCCAAAGAAACAAAAGCCCAACAAACAACAACATACAAGTAAACGGAAACCATGTTTTTGTGGCAGTTTTAGAAAATAATACTATTCTTTTATTTTTTTTCTTAAAAAATACTACTAGTCTTTTTTGTCTTGTAAGAATAATGATCATAATTTGTGGTACTTAGATCTTTGTTTTAAAAAGCCCATACTTCCATGAATAGTATATGAATAATTATAATTCTTTCTTTGCAAATATATGCTTTATAAAGCAATGGCAGTGATCACTTAATGTCAAAATGTGTTAGCAAAATAATTTGTTCACATCACAAAATAATATTTTTTAAATTGTGAATTATCTAGCTTAAATTTTGGGGGTATTTTGCCCTAGAATCCCTGATGTCATGATGAAAACATGAAGAAGATCTGTAAACAGGGCTCTGGTGACAGAGGTAGATGTGAGTGAAGTGGCAGTTCTTCACTACTGAGTGGTCTGGAAAGCTCTAGACTGAAAACTTCAAGCCTCCAACTAACAGGAAAACGCTGCAAGAGTAAAGCAGTCATAGCACTGTTAAGAGTGACACCTAACATTTCTTATACCTGTTAACCCCCTCCCCAACAACCTATAAAAATACAGAAAGATTGTAATGGAACTAGAGAGCATTAGAGATAAATTTCACTCACTTTGCAATTTGGTTTGTCTTGACTCCAAGAAGTAGAAATGTTGTTTGGGGATTTTTTTTCTAATATTAAGGCCAATGGGAAAGGATGCACAACAATGTGAGACGGATCTAGTCAAGTTGACAATGGACAGTCTCCAACTTTGACCCTCTTTAGTAGTATTCCTGGATGTTTCTAGTACATAACCCATTGCATAATTTCTGTGCTCCCTTTAAATAAAATCATTAACTTATTAACTTATCATGAATAAAGTACCTATTTCTCCCACAAAACAGTTTAGGGTTATTAAACAACTTTCATGACCCTGCTTTTGGATTGAGTAAGTATTTGATAAGACACTAAACTGCATGAGGTAGGAAGTATTAAGGCATATGGCAATGTCAAGTTCTTCTTGGACTTGTCAGTAAGATATACAACAGTTCTTAATTTATTCAGTTTAAGAAGTCATCTTATTTAGAAAGTGATATAAAGCAATGTTCATGTTCTTCTCTGTTACACTGAAAATTGCTCAGAGACAGAAAAGATAAACTTTGAATTTAAAAAATGGACTTTTCAGTTATAATTATCTTTTAATAAAAACTATATAATGTTGAGCTGAAAAAAAAAAAGTTACCTGCTTCTCTTCTAGAGGAAATGTGCTAGAGTTTAGGAGCAAAGCATTACAGAAAATGTTTAGATCACTTTTTTCAGCCAGTAAAGTCTACCAGTTGGCCACAAATTTTCTGTTCTCTATGTTGCTGCAAGACTGGGTTGTAAGAAGGCATCATCATTTCATTTAGCTAACATGGGAAATTAATGAGTTGTCTGGCTACATTGATATATTCTTGTCCCATAAACAGAAATCCTCTAGTAAAGTAGCAACTGCATTCCACTGCAGGTTTAGATGTGTTTGATTTTATCCAAAACTATATAAATAATAGTTTTTATTCTAGTATAAAATTTGTTTTAATCTCTTAAGTTTAGCATTATGTTTAAAAAATGATTGAGGGTCTGAAGACTATTCACTACATTTTCTTAGGGAAATGATACACAGACATTCTTGACTTAAGAAGGTTCAACCTATGATTTTTCAACTCTATGATTATATAAAAGCAATATACATTCAGTATAAAGTGTACTTTGAGTACCCAACCATTCTCCTTCTCATTTTCAGTACAGTGTTTGATAAATTACATTATTTGTTCACTACAAATAACGTACTTGTTCACTACTTTATTATAAAAGAATAAAGGCTTTTTGTTAGATAATTTTGCCCAACTGGAGGCTAATGTATGTATTTTGAGCATGTCTAGGTAAGCTAGGTCAAGATACAGTGTTCAGTAGGTTAGGTGTATGAAATGCATTTTTGACTTATGGTGTTTTCAACTTACTATGATTTTATTCAGATTGTAAGTTGAGAGATTCTGTACTTTAATGATATTTGCACTTTAAGGGCTCTGTGAAGATGCTGATGTGTAATGCTTGCAAATGCCAATGTTTTCTTGCTTTGTTCTTGAGAACACAAATGTACTATCTTGAGGACACACACACAAAATTACAATCATAAAAATCAGTATGTTCAGTTAAATCATACTTATTGTAAGAAGATGGAAAGCTATATTACTATTTATAAAAGCTATCTGTTAAAGAAGAAAATTGGAAAAAGCTGCCATAAGTAGGTAGGGGACTCACAGAGCCATTCAGCCTGAGTCATTGACTGGAAAATAATTACACGATTAGTGTTATCTAGATTATGATAAAAATAAGAGCCTACCACTTGCTCTGTTAAAAAACACACCATTTGGTTTCATTTTTTGGTTGTTGTTATTTAAAAACTCATTTTCCTTCATAAAGTTAAATGTTCATGAGGTTGAATTCTTTGTGAGCAGAAATCTCTTATGTCTTCTGGTAACTTCCTTTCTTCCTATACCTATAATTATTATAAATGTACTTGCATACTTACTAATTTGAGACTTTGTGACAATTTTCATTATACTTCTAAATGCAGCAAAACAAAAGTATTGATTCTTATTTTTCTTCAAAGACATGATTCCTTTAAAAATATGAACTTATTTATTCTGCGTGGCAGAAATTGATTATTTTCATTGAAACATTGCTTGTACTGCAAAAATTAAAAGTGTTCCTTCAGAGAATCCTAGAAACAGGTATTGATTGACATATGACAATGCAGAAAAAGCCTTTAGATCAATGAAATAAACAAACTGTAAGGCAACAGTTAAATGTTGCACTGTTTAGAATATATATTATAAGAAAAATGAACTCCAGAAACACCAGGGGCTCTTCAGTAACACATACAAGGAAAGGTATTGACAAAAAGAATGGGTTTGTGGTTTCCAAAAAGACTTCAAAGAAATGAAAATTTAAATGTGCAGTTAGAGAATAACAACCTTTACTGTCATGATGTCCTTGTATGTTGGAAGAAGAAAGACTAAATATATTAACATAAGCTTATTTAAAAATGTTTCTCTCTCTCTTTCTTAAGTTTGTATTCTGGGTTAGAGCAATATTAAATATTTGCAGTAAGTGCAAATAGGCTGAAAAACAGCAAAATATTTGTGTACTAGATGTTTCCTAGAAATGATGATGTTAGCCACGTTAATACTTTATATGTTCATGGATTGTTTGCCACCTAGCAGTGTGAATGCTTTGTAATCACCTGCTATGATTTGAATATATCCCCTTGAAAATTTAGATGCACTAATAAAATTCTTAAATTCTTTGGCAAACTGAAATTACATGGCAGCAAGATTTTGTAAAGAAAATAAAAGGAAAACAACTCAGGGAAGCAGGCTGTTTTACCCACAGTTCATACTCAGTAGGTTAAACACATTCCCAAGCATAGTGAGCACTCTGAGTGTGGCAAAGTAGCCTACAGTGGTGTACTCCTAGACAGGGAGTGAGGAAAACCTGTGAAGATGGAAAATTAAAAAAAAAAAGAGGGTTCAAAAGGTGATTATGCCATGATGGTTCCATCCTTGTTAGTGGAATTAAGACCTTTATAGAAAGCCTAGCTTACTTTTGGCCGTTTTACTGTCTGCCATGTGAGGATGCAGCAAGAAGGTTCCTCATCATATACCAAAGCCAGCATCTTGATCTTAGATTTCCCAGCCTTTAGAGCTGTGGGAAAATTATTTTTTTCTTTTCTCGATAAATTACCCAGTCTCAAGTATTCTGTTTTAGCAGCACAAAATGAACGAACACATCACCTGATGGCAACCTGCACTTGATTGTGATGTGAGCAAGAAATAAGTTTTGTATTAATTTGGGGTTGCTTATTATAGTAGTTTACCTCTCTCCATAATACAAGTGTCTATGTGTATGAGTCACTAATCTAGGACCTAGGAATAAAGCAGAGAAAAAATATTTCCCTTTTCGTGTAGAACTTACATTCTATCGAAGTGAGGAGGTAATAAACAAACAAGTTTAAAATATACACGGTAGCAGTAAGGTTCTAAGAACAAAACTAAACAGAGTATAGAGAATGATGTTGATATGCAATATAAAACAGAGAAAACAAATGAAGACTATTTAAACAGTTGACATATGAGCAGAGGACTGAAGTAAAGGAAGAAAAAATATGCATATACTTAGTGATTGATGGAAAGATTCAAAAATAGAAATTATATAGATATACGAAGTGAGAAGTTAGCTTGATATGTTGAAGGAGTAGAAAAGTGGTCATGTGAATAAAGAATCTTGTCCAAAGGGCAGAATGATTAGGGATAAAGCCAAATAAGTATTAATGGGGCTAGGTTTCTCAGGAATATCTAGTGCACTGGAAATGCTTTAGTTTGATTGTAATTGAGACTAGAATCCACTGGAAGGTTTTATGGAAAGCAATAGTGTGATCTTCCTTAGGCCTTAGGAAAATTGCTCTGGCTGCTTTTTGAGAAATAAAAGAGAGCAACAAGTGGAATTGAAAGGTCCCATTACAAGTGCAGTTTCCTACCTCATATTCATCCTCCACCCTGTTCAGCCCTGTTCATGTCTGTGTGCTCTGTACAGACCACATCAGTAGGTTCCTGTGACAGCTGGTTTTAGGCAGGTCATAGTCAATGGGGAACATGAGATAGGAAAGTCAGTAATTTAATGATACGTATTTCTCAGTCTTCCTTTACAAAAGTGAGAGACTCAATCTGGCTGAATTCCTCCATTTAAGGTCAGGCTCTTGCTAGGTATCACTCTCAGTCCTGTAGCAGCCTCTTCATCTGGCTTCTCCATATCCAGGAGTGCTCTTGAGCCCCATGTTTACTGTCTTCCTAGTATACATAGATATATGTATATATACTTATAGAAATGTACACAAATCTGTGCTATTTAGCAATAGAAAAAATAGATTTCTATGTGCTACAACATGAGTAAGTCTCCTAAATATAGTAGTACTGAGTAAAAGATGATGGACATATAGAATACATGTTGCATGATCCCATTTATTTAATATCCAAAAGCAGGCACAACTCACCTGATATATCAGCACACATTGTTGAATAGTAACCCATTTCATGATTAAATGACATTTATTTTTCCATACTATTACTAATGGTTATTTGGGTTGTTTTCAGTTTGGGTTGTTATAGATTATGCTTCTGTGAATATACTTGTGCATTTCTTATGGTAAGAAGTAGAAATTCTGAGTCGTATTATATGCATATATTTAGATTTTATAGATACTGCTAAATAATTTTCCAAATTGGTGAACCAGTTTGACTGTCCACTACCAAAGTGTGAGAGTTCTAGGTGTTCAACATCCTCACAAATACGTTGATTTATCAGTCTTTTTAAATTTTAGACAGCCTGGTGGAAGTGTTTGATAGTTTATTATAATTTTCCTTTGCATTCACCTGATAAGTAATGAGATTTAGAAAGTTTAATATATATATTTGCTGTTTGGATATATTTTTTTGTGAGGTCCTTGCTCTAGTATTTGCCTTGCATGTCTGTAGCTTAGGAGAGAAAAATAAATCCAAGGGAAACATTTACGGAACGTTTGGGGATTTCTTCTTCATGGCTTCCTCTTCTGCATTGCTGTGTTCCTTAAAACGTACCTACTTCATCAGTGTCGAATCAGATTTCTGTTTCTTTCACCCAGTGATACTACTAAGCACTCATTGATCTATATTTTCTGGACCATATTTGGAATATTCTCAAAAAGAAATCTTAGGTGAATATGAACCTATATTGTGAGCCCAGGCATAGCCCAGGCACATTAGTCTGTACTTTGCTTTTGTTGTTGTGTGTTCTTATTTTATTTTGGGGTAGGGTGATACTGGCTTTGAAGAGTGAGTTAGAGGGAATTTTCTCCTCGTCAGTCTTTTTGAAATAGTTTCAGGGAGATTAATGCCAGTTTGTATGTTTGGTAGATTCCATTGCATTCTAGGATATGCCGTTGTTGGGAGATTTATTTTTATTCCTGATTCAACCTCACTACTTGTTATTGGCTTGTTCCATATTTATGTTTCTTCCTGTTTCAGTATTGGATGGTTGTATGTTTCCAGGATTTATCAACCCTTTAGGTTTTCTAGTTTATGAGCATATAGTTGACCACACATCAGATCATTGTCTCTTATGATATTTTGTATTTCTGTGGTATTGATTGTAATGTCTCCTTTTTAAAAATTTCTGATTGTTTTTATTTGGATCTTATTTTCTTGGTTAACCTAGCTAGCCCTGTATAAATTTTGCTTACCGTTCAAAGAACAGACTTTTTAGTTAATCCTTTGTATAATTTTTGGTCTCTATTTCATTTAGTTCTGCATAGACACAAAAATCCTCAATAAAATCCTAGCAAACTGAATCCAATAGCATCTCAGAAGATGATACACCATGACCAAATGAGTTTTAGTCCAGGGATGCAAATATGGTTAAACATACTAAAATCGATAAATGTGATTCATTACATAAAAACATTGAGTGCAAAAACCCTTTGCTCATTTCAATAGATACAGAAAAAGTATTTAATATCATTTAGCATTCTGTCCTGATAAAAAAAAACTCTCAACAAGCTAGGTATAGAAAGAACATACCTCAAAATAATAAAGGGCTTATATGATAAACCTACAATCAACATCATACTGCAAGGAGAAAAGTTGAAAGCATTCCCTTAAAGAATTGGGAAGGATGGAAGATTTCTTCTAAGACAAGGATACCCACTTTCACCACTCCTGTTCAACATAGCACTGGAGGTCATAGCCACAGGAACCTGGCAAGAAAAAGAAATCAAAGGCATCCAAATTGGAAAAGATTTCAAATTACCCCTGCTTATGATGATGTAATCTTATATCTAGAAAATCCTAAAGACCTCACAAAAACACTCTGAGACTTGATAAATAAATTCAGTAAAGTTTGAAGATACAAGATCATCATACCTAAATCAGTAGCATTTCTGTTCACAAATAATGACCAAGCAGAGAACCAAATCAAGAAGGCAGTCCCATCTACAGTGACTAGGATTAAAAAAAAAAAAAAAAGCCTAAGAATAAATTTAGCCATGGGGGCAAAAAATCTCTAAAAAGGAAACTACAGAACACTGGTGAAAGTAATTTTAGATGACACAAATAATGAAAAAACATCTCATGCTCATGGATTGGAAAAATTAAAATTTTTAAAATGACCATACTACCCAAAGCAATATACATGTTCAATGCAATTCATAGCTAAATACTAATACCATTTTTCACAGAATCAGAAAAAACAATTCTAAACTCATATGGAACCAAAAGAGTCCATAAAATAAAAGTAATCTTAGGCAAAAAGAGCAAAGCTGGAGGTGCCACATTACCTGACTTTAAATTACATTACAAGGCTATAGTAACAAAAGCATCATTTTAGTGTTATAAAAATAGACACAGAGATCAATGGAACAGAATAGAGAACCCAGAAATAAAGCCACGTATCTACAGTCAATTGATCTTTGACAAAGTAGACAAAAACATACATTGGAGAAAAAGCACCTTTTTCAATAAATGGTCTTAGGAAAAGTGGATTGTTATATAAAGAAGAATGAAACAGAATCCTCATCTATAACCATATGCAAAAATCAACTCATTGATTAAAAACTTAAATATAAGACCTTCAACTCTAAAAATACTGGAAGAACACCCAAAGAAAACTTCCTAATATTGGTCTCAGCCAATATTTCATTAATAAGCAAAAGCACAAGCAACAAAAACAAAAATAGGCAAAACAAACTTAAACTAAAAAGCTTTTGCACAGCAAAAGAAATAATCCACAGAGTATACAGACAACGGGAAAAATAAGAGAAAATATTTATATAACAGTTCATCTGACAGGGGATTAATATCCAGAATTAACAAATAACTCAAGGAAAAAAAAATCCCATTAAAAAGTAGGCAAGGGACATGAATAGACTTTTTTTTTTTTTTACAAAAACATGTATATGTTCAACATACATATTGAAAAAATGCTCAACATCACTAATCATCAGGGAAATGAAAATTAAAACCACAATGAGATATTATTTTATTCTAGTCAGAATTGCTATCACTAATGTAAAAGAATAACAAATATTGGTGAGAATTCAGAGAAAGGGAAACTCTTACATATTGCAGAATGTAACTTAGTACAACCTCTATGAAAAACAGTATAGAGAGTTCTCGGAAAACTAAAAATAGAACTACCATTCCATCTAGCAATCCCACTACTGTGTATCTACCCAAAGGAAAAGAAATCATTATGTCTAAAAGAAAATCTGCATTTATATGTCTATTGCAGCAGTGTTCACAGCACAAAGATAGAAAACATTTAAGTGTCCACCAACAGATAATTAGATTAAAAATTATATATATATGAATAGTATCAACCATAAATAATAAATCATGTCTTTTAAAGCAACATGAATGAAACTGGAGGTCATTAAATGCCACATATTCTCACTTATAAGTGGGAGGTAAGTCATGTGCAGACATGAACACTGAGTGTGAAATGATAGACATTGGAAACTCTGAAAGGTGAGAGAGTAGAAGGGGAATGAGGGATGAGAAATTACTTAAAAGGTACAATGTTCACTATTTGGATGATGGATATACTAAAAGCCTGCACTTTATTACTACACAATATATCTGTATAACCAAACTGCACATGCACTTCTTAAATGTATACAAATTTAAAAATTTTATAGCTTCATGTTGTTTGCTATCTCTTTACTGAAAACTATTTTTAAATATTTCCTTTAAAGCTCTAATGGTAGTTTATAGTGGAAGGATGAGTCTGGTACTAGTTACTCCATTATTGCTAAAACCAGTGGTCTTCCAGTATGTTTTATTATTCTATTCATTATTGTTTTATCTTTTTAGTTAGGTATTCTTTTGTTCTCTTAGTATTTTCCTACCAGTGACAATATCCATATTTTACTTATTAGTGTTAGATATAAATTAGTATTTTTCTATTTTCTGACAATTTTTGGATCTTCAAACTTTAAACTCCATTTATTCTCCTCTCATCTATATTGCCATTATTACCATATATTTCATTCTATATTTAAATTTGTCTGCTAGGTTTATTATTCTGCAAATAGTGAATTACCCCTTGTATTTACTCACATAATTAAACTTCCCATTGTTCTCCATTTTGTATATAACTCTGAGATTCAATTAACATCTTCTTTCTACTGAAAAAATCACTTTGTTAATTTCTTTCTGTTTTTGATTGCCTTATTTTTTGAAAGACAGTTTCACAGGGTATATCATTTTAGGTTGACAGTGATTTTCTTTTGACATGTTAAAGGTGTACAGTTTACTGGTTTCCATTTCTTTTGCTGACAGTGGTCTCTGTTGGTTGATCTGTTGTTATTAAGTGTGGTTTATAAGATAATACCTTTAGAAGTTTTTTTTTTTTTTAATTTTACTATTTATCCTAATGGGGGCTCACAACACTTCTTGAATCTCTAATTCTTTCCGTTCATTTTGAAAAATCACATTCACTCTCTCTTCCAATAATGTCTTCCTCAAGCTTTCTCTCTCTCTCTCTCTCTCTCTCCCTCTCTCTCTCTGTGTATGTGTGTGTGTGTGTGTGTGTGTGTGTGTGTGTGTGTTTGTGTGTCTCAGAATTCTGTCTTCTCACTGTGCCTGACACTCATATAGATAGAATAAGGACTTTGTTCCTTTTACATACTTTCCATTATTTTACTTCTTACACATCAGTCTGGATATTTTCTACTGACATATCTTTCACTTCACTAATTCTTATTTTTCAGCTGTGTCTTATCAACTGTTATAAATCAATACATTGATTTTAAATTTTCTGTCAATGCCTTTATAAGTTTTAAGTCTTCTACTTTATTCTGCTTTATTTATTTCTGTTCTCTGGTGAATTACTTCAGTTTTGTATGTATTTTCTTAAACATATTAATCACAGTTATCTCAAAGTCCATATCTAATAACTGCAATATTTGGATTATGTAAACAAATTACTATTTCTGTTATCTGATTTTTCTCTTTGCCTTGTTTCTTAATATGCCTGGTAATTTTTTAACTGAATGTCAGGCATGTATACTTAAAAACTTCTGATTGCCTTGACACCTTCTTAGTGATGGCATGGAATTTTAACAACCTAATTATATGTGATATAAAAGTCAAAGATAAAAAGTTAATGCAGATTTGTGAGAATATTTTTTCTGGTTAGTGTCTGTATCTTACTATATAATCTTACTATAATTCTGAATCAATCAGATTCTTGGTTTCTAATTTTGCAAACATAAGTTATAAAGCAATCAAAATATCAGAAAGACTTTTCATTTATTAGTCCATTTCCATTACATTTTGCCTATATATATATTTAACATGCTTTTATTCAGTAGTAACTTTATTTACACCCCTAGTGCTACAATTATTTTTTCTTTATTAAAATCTGCCTCCCATTACATGTCATGTATCATTCTTTTATGAATCTTAATTTTAGTTAAATATTAAATATGAGGAATAGAAACTGATACTTAATATGTACTTCATAGAGTTTTACAAACATATCAGTTTATACTGCAGACTTCTTTTACCTATTTTCTTCTCTTTCTATAATCCTTTTACTGTCCCAGGGTCATCATATACAGACACAAAGAATATTATCAAAGTCTGTATTATACCTTTCACATTTCTCAAATTATTTCAACACTGTGAGTTTAAACTTCATTCTATGTCTACTGTATTCAAGGAATAAGGAATCAGACTTTAAAATGACATTTTTCTGTTTCTGGTTAATGTTAGCCTTATGTTCGTCAGAAGAGATCAGACTCTTTAAGCCAGCTATCTTACAAAAGAAGAGATAGATCATATTCATTGACAAATACATCTCGTTAAAATGTATGCTTGAGATAATTATGTCAGAAACAGTGAAGAAAAGGGTGACATGGTTTTCAGCCTGCTTACAGTACAAAAAAAAAAAAGCATGTTTGATAAGCCCTCACATTAATATGAACACAGTACATCTACACTTGATCTTAGCCAAGATGCTTTGCAGGACAGCTTGGCATTAAAAAAAAAAATCTAAAGAACAGCATACCAGAGAGATATGTGCATTGTAAACAGCTCATTTCAGAAGTACAGAATTCAGTTGTAATCATTTCACTTTGGAAAATTCCAGGGGTCCCCATTCTCCTCCTCTAACTCTCTGCAATTTGACTAGTGCAGATGCAGTTTGAAAATCCTAGTAAAGAATCTGCAAAGAAATAAGCCTCCAGAACTTATTTTCGCCCTGCTGAAATGAATTTCAATTATCTGACTACCACTGTAGGAGTGTGATTTTCCAACTAACATTTCACTGAGAATGTTAGTGGATGATGGGGAGAAAGGAGGATTCGCATACTTCTTGATCCTTTATCAGTTAAAAAAATACACAGCAAAAGATGAAAGTAGTTCAACACCTATAATCCCTTGAGAAGAAGACTGAGGACCTGGCTGTCAACTTAAATACCACTCAAGAACACACAAAATAAATGAAAAGACATAGGCCTTTCTGTGAAAGTCAGTGTCCCTGAAATTCAAAAGGTATATCGGACATGTTGTCCATGAAGCATGACACAAAAGTTGGCATTGAGAAAGGCCAACTCACATGACAGCAGAAATAAGGTTTGAGACCCCTAGAACATCAGAGCAGATTTAAGATATCTGAATTTCCGGAATTATTGACTGTGAAGTTTTAATGGCTCCTTCTGTCTGCGGTATCCTTTACTGCTCTTTCTTTGTAAGGGAAAACATAAAGTTCAAGCCCTACAGATGCTTTCTCAGCATAGTACAGTAATATATGATTATAAAATGTGAAGTAAGACAGAGCTGGGTTCAAGTGCCAGCTCTGCCACTTGCTAGCTTAATGAATCGCATCAATATGCTTAACTATTCTGAATCTCAGCTTCTTTATGTATGAGTTTCAACCCTACAGGAATATTATATCTATCAGCAATAAGCAGAATTAAACTTGGGAGATGGATACATCTAAAGACATTTTAGAGATATATTTTAAAAAATAAGTTTGTGCTTCAGAAACTGTAATGATTAAATGCGGGCTGGCCCAAACTGAGGAGTAATCTTTCATCTTATAATTTGGCTGGCAGACATAGTTTTGTTCCATTCTCACAGGTCTAGGATACAGGATAGCAGTTGTCTGTAGAACAAAATGATAGTGTGAGCTCTGGAGAAAAACTATTCAGATATATCTTTTCCTATATGCTCCCTTTCAAGAATAATGATAACTTTCAACCAAGATTTATTGGCTCTTGGTACATTCAGGACAATGGATTCAGTGCTGGATCAACCCTCTTTAAGGTCAGCCAAGAGGTGACCACCTAACACACACACACACACACACACACACACACACACACACACACATTCTCACACTCTTAGTATTGTTACCAAATTATGCTTAGTTGTGAGGACAACAACTTTTATAGACAATGTTATGCAAAACATCTCTATGGAATCTGTGAATGTGTAGAATGCTGTTGACTTAACCTGGAAGTGGTCTCTTTACAAAGCCCCCAGGATAAAATTGTGCCTAGTTCTAGTATAAAGTATAATTGTAATTCTCTTAAGCAATTGATTTGTTTTTTTATCCAGTGGATATAGTGACTCTTATTAACTGACAAGGATTCCTTGTTTGCACTTGGTTTCTGAAAAATGTAGCACAAAATAAGGGCCCAATAATGGTAAATATGTAGGTTAGATTAACATTTTAACATCTTGTTACAATTTATGCATTTTTGAAAATGTCTTGAAGTATTTTCTGAAACAAGGAGAGGTGCAAATAAATACCTACTAAACTGACTGACCCCTCTTCTTGAGGTCACTTGGGGGAGAGGATAATGTGTACTCTCACTGAATCAAATGAAGTAATGTCTACAGATGAGAGTCTAAGTGAAGAGAGCATTTTGTGCCCTGCTGCATTCTCTTTTCTGATGTGTCTTATATTTTAACACTATGTTAGTGTCCTTAGAAGAGAAGAGCAGAATGAATAGGGGAAATGGGCTGTTGGCCATACAGTAATCTTGAAAAACTTGGGGAAGTCCATGCAGAGCTCTCAGATGCACAACTCAAGAAAGTATGACATCCCACTAATGTCACCTAGTGGGGGAACTAGAGGAAGGACAGCAGAGGGCTTGACAGCATGCATCGGAGCACGTGTTCTAATTCCCTTTCAGTTGTAACAGTCTCTGGGTAATAATTCCCTGAATTACATTTGTGTATGAGAAAGCCAAAATATTTAGCACAAAATGATTAGAGGTATGGGCTACAAGAGCACTTTCAGACTGTTTGTGAGCTATAGTTTCCAATGAGCTGTTAAGGGATAATCCTCAAATTAAAATTAAAAAAGAAAACAAACATGTTCAAATATATATAGAATATTTGAAGCTGACCAAAGATTCAAAAAATGTCTGTTTTGCTTTGCTGTATAATTTATCTTAATATACTCTAAAATATTCAAGGGAGAAAGGTAGTACAGTGAATCATTTTCCCAAATTATTTGCTTACAGAATGACTTTTTTTCCTAAGAGCTACTAACTTCACACGAGAATATAAAATTTTGTGAAATACAGTTTGGAAGATAATGGTTTTTGGTATGTAGAGCATTTTGAAGTTTTAGTGAACTACAGAAAATACATTATTCCTAATGAGAAATTTGAAATCCAATGAGAACTTTAAAAAAATTTAAAATAATTAAACTGTAAGGTTAGACTAAATATTTTATGACAAATCCTATTTCTTCCTCAATTTGAAAGTTATTTGGAAGGAAAGTTTTTATCTCTAGCAAAATAATGGATACCAGTTTAACATAAAATCTCTCCCTAGAAATAAACAGATACAGACACATAGATATAAATTCACACACACATACAGAAATACAAAAAAAGGATGTCAGCATTCGAGCATGTATAGAATAGTTTAAAATGCAAAACATATATAAGAACAGTAAAAATAATGGAAATCCTAGATAATTTTAAAAATTTATTTTAAAAATAAAAAGCTTTATTGTGTCATTCCTCTACTTAAGACTATATGACAATGTTTTTCAAATAATAATGAACATAAGAAACTCCTGGGTAAAGTCTTCTGATTCAAGATACCAAACTAACTCATTCATTTAGTTCCTTTCCTCACAGATAACAGTAAAATGATCATGAAATAATATAAAATTACGTACATTGCATAGGAGAATAGGAGGAGAGTAGAAGAAGATGTAGAGATTCAGTGACATTTTAGAAGACAATTTGTGATGGACAGAATAATAGCTCATGATCGTGTCCCTGTGTTAATGGATAAAACCTATGGATATACTGCCTTTCATGGAAAAAAGATTCTTTGCAGATATAACTATGGTTATGGATCTTGAGATGGGGAGATTTTTCTGGATTATTTAGGTATGCACAATCTAATCACATGAATCTTTAAAGGCAAATAATCTTCACTTTGCAGAGATAGTGAGAGAGAGAGAGAGAGAGAGAGAGAACATTACTGGCTTTAAAAGATGCAGGAAGATGGCCATCAGCTAACAAATGCCAGCCCCCTCTGGGGTGGGGGAATAAAACAGGAAAATATTTTTACCCAGAACCTACGGAAAGACAGGGAAACCTGTCAATACCTTCATTTTAATCTGGTAAAACCCTTGTTGGATTTCTGACCTCTAGCCCTCTAAGATAATAACTTTGTGTTGTTTTAAGATACTATGTTTGGGGCAATTTGTTATCGCAGCAGTAGAAAACTAATAATAATGGAAGGATGCTAGTTGATGGAGCAGAGCAAAGAAGGCAGCAATTTGTCATTTGTTAGCATGAAACAGTGGCCAAAGAGGGGAAATCAGAGGGAATACTAAGTTTTTGCAATTCAGTAAAATGTTCCAATATCAAACCACATGGAGTTCCAGAAAGGAAGATATGGGAAATATGAAACAGGTTATCAACAAATAAAATGAAAAGTTTCCAGAATGAATCAAGAACGTGAGTCTTAAGATTAAAATGCTCTACTAATTGCTCACCCAAATGAATGAAGGAAGGTCTATTACCAGACAGATCACTGTGATGCTAAACATCTTAAAGTGAAAATCTTTTAGAAAGTAGATAAAATAAGATTGTCAAGGATAAGCAAACATCATATGTTGAGGGGCCATGGAGAAATGTGCTTACAGTTCTGAGGTAAGCTATTTTCATTGAATTTTGTACCAAGACCAAATTCTCAAACAAGTGTGGTAACACAGTAAATCTTCTCAGTCTTACAGGAACTCACAACTTTTCTCTTGTACATTTCTTAAGGAAAACCAGGAAAATAGAGCAGCAAACCAAGAAGCAAGATCCAGGAAAGTAGTACCAATCCAGAAAGTAAAGGCAGTTCTGGATGGCAGCTCAGCAGTAGGCCAGCAGAACAATAAAAGCCTCAACCTAGCCTCACCTGGGGGAAGAAAGTCTCAAGATGCTAGGCCCTTGAGAAAAATGGATTAGATTCTGAATCCAATTATGCTTCATCACCTCCATTTTTCCATCTTGTGTAAGCCATCATCATGTCATGCCTGAACTAGTACAGAGGCTGCTTAAATTTTCCCTTCTTCTAAAGGCAACCATCTATTATAAATATAGCATCCAGAGCTATGCTTTTAACACATAAGTCTGAAAATACTATTCATTTCCTCAAAATACGATGCCACATTGTCAAATTTAGAGCAGGATTCCATTTCACAGCCCATAGATACCTAAGCAGCCTGGCTACTGGCTGACACATGGTCCAACTTCATTTGCTGTGTTCATTCGGTTCTCATTTTTTCCAACCACAACATCTTTTTCAGGATTCATCAAACATGACAAGCGCTCTCTCCTCAGAATCTTCATTCTTAATTTTTATTTATTCCAGATACAGACACGGTTAGTCCTTACTTCCAACAGGACTGTGTTCATGGGTCTTACCTCCATATAACCTTCTCTGATCAGTCTCTGGAATAACATCCAATTATGCTCTATAACCATATTTAGCTTTATCTTTTTTTCTTCATAGCATTTGTCACTACCTACCATTAAAATTTATGTACATTCACTTTTCACTTATTTTTCCTCTCTCCAGCAGAATATTAACTTCATCAGGGCAGAGATTATCTTTTTGTTGTTGTTGTTTACCCCTAAACCACATTCCAAGACCAACACATGGCCCACATTAAAGGCTAAATAGGTTTGAAAAATATAAGGATGTGGCAAAAATCATTCAAGTATAAATAAGGAATATTCAGCATCGTAGGGTCTCATGCACTCCTGGCAACTTCATTTCTTTTCTAGTAAATAGTAATTATACATCATGATAAAAATGTGGTTTGTGACTTTTTGCCTTTTAGAGTCAATTATATAAAGTTTGGCTGAAGAAAAAAATGTAAGCAACGTCATCATTGATGATGTGAAAGTATGTTCAATTTCTAAGGTAGAGAAAGTTGGACAGAATTGGAGGGAAGGATGGAAACATAAATTTGTCATAAAAAATGTGCAGTCAAAATATATCATTTGTTGATGACACAGCAAGGAGCAGAAATAGAAATATGCTGTTTGAAGTTGAAGAACTGACCAAAAAAAAAAAAAAAAGAAAAAAAAAAGGGAAAACTGAAAAAGTGATGTAATTATTCTTTGAGGAGGTAGGCAGGGAAGGTGGTGGATGTTTAAGTAAGAGAAATCTCCGTCACCTGAAGAAAAAAATTGTTTTCAACAAATGTAGATGCTTGGGCTTAGTGCCAAAGGTTTTCATTTTAGTACATATGATGTGAAGCCGAGAAACATGCTATGTGTTTTTGCATGTGAAGATATTTTCTACTTTTTTGTGTTTTTTTTTAATTAACATGAAGTAAAATTGACTATTCAATGTATAGTTTTATGAATTTCACTTCACTTATAGGAATGGGGAAAAGATGAGACCATAAAAGGGAAGCACTAGGGGGCAATGTGGGTGGATTGACCTGTTCTGTATCCTTATTGCAGTGCTGGTGGCAGAAAAATGCTGTTTTAAGAAGCATACCACCAGTTGTGAGGTGGATGGTCTGTAGGCCGCACTTTGAGCAACACTATTCTCATAATTCTTTGTTGTATCGTTTTTGTGCTAAATTCCATTACCTAGTACAAAGCCCTTCATCATTAGGGCACTCTGCCTGTCCTCCACATTTACATCCCTATGCATTAATATGCACATCGAACTCCCATAAGACTCAGAGGTTATTTCTACTGCTGAGCATTTTCTCATGCTTGCCTCCTTTTCTGGAATGCCCTTTCCTGTTTCCTCATTCAACAAAATCTATTTATATTTCAGATCATATCTTCTTGCACCTGTGAAATTCCTCAAAGGTGTTCAAATAAACTGATGACTTTTTTATTCTTTTTTTTTTTTTTTTTTTTTTTTTTTTTTGAGACGGAGTTTCGCTCTTGTTACCCAGGCTGGAGTGCAATGGCGCAATCTCGGCTCACCTAACCTCCGCCTCCTGGGTTCAGGCAATTCTCCTGCCTCAGCCTCCTGAGTAGCTGGGATTACAGGCACGCGCCACCATGCCCAGCTAATTTTTTGTATTTTTAGTAGAGACGGGGTTTCACCATGTTGACCAGGATGGTCTGGATCTCTTGACCTCGTGATCCACCCGTCTCGGCCTCCCAAAGTGCTGGGATTACAGGCTTGAGCCACCGCGCCCGGCCCTGACTTTTTTATTCTTAAGTTATATTTAACTGCCTTCATTCTCATAGTTCAGTTCTTAATACTTCTCAAATTAGCTTTTAAGTTTTCATTATACCTACCTAAAATAAACAGAAAGCTCTGTGAATGTTTTTGCTCTTCAGATTTTGCAACACTGCTTGGCACAGAGGTGGATACATACCATGTAGTCAAACACTAAATGAGATATTTACATGTCAAGGTCACACCCAGGGCAGGAGATGTCTGAAGAAGCAAGGAGTTCAGAAGGTGGCATGAAAATGTTGTAAACAGTATAGTGTTCTCTAAGGCAGACATTAGAAAAATGTCTTGAAAGTCAGAAGATTGGGAATTGATAGGGAGAAATTCATAGTCAAAAATGTCTTTTAAATGGTAACTGATTTCAAAGGAATCTGGAATAATACATAACCTAGTATATGTTTTCTACACTGAGAGATTTCCAACTACCATCATTAAACCCTAAAGCATTTGGAAAAACATCTAATAAGAGTTCTGCATCATTGTCTTCTTTCTTGCTATTTTTCAGAAGGTGAGATAGGAAATTAAAAAGGCCTCTGGGAAATGGGAGAAATGAGCATTTTTCCATCAATATGGTGTGCTACAGCACCATATTCAGAGAAGTAAGATTGAGTGTAGGGAAGGTAATAAATATCACTGGGACACCCAACACAAACTGCTCAGATGACCCTCAGTTACTCTGCATCTGATATAAAATGGATATTTTAATCTACTTTGGATTAGACATAACTTTTTATAAGTGAAAGTTAATAGAAATATAGAATCTGCTCAAGATATTAAAGGAGGGGATTGTATAGAGGATAGTTGCAAACAGCAAATGAAAAACTGTCATGTTAGACTTTTTAAGCCTCCAATTCTAGTACACAAGCACAAATAAGTGCATATTAATTTGCTGAGGAGTCTAACCTTTTCAGTTTTTTAGTAGGGATGTGTAATAACTAATCATATACATCTAAGAACAAGCTTGAAGAAAGTAAACAGTTGAATTGGCATGAATGCAAGCACTTCTCACCTTGAGACTTCTAAGATGGTATAAAAAGTATGGGATGCAGGAACAGCAGACTGGGTTACACCACTATACTGCCAGAGGACCCTACCTACCCAAGACCCCAGGTTCAAGTTGAGAAATATAGGTGTCAGCTCTTGAAATCACATGTCTTCCTCCCAAACTCAGTGTCAAACTGTTTACTTAATATTTCAGTTGTTGTTTGAAGGCACCAGATGCCTTCAATAAGAAGGTAAGAAGTATGTCCCTCAGAACAAAAAATATGTAAAATAGTGCAAGTGGAACAGAGGGGAAGTCTTTGGGATAAGGGAATGAGGTATACATGGCAGTCCAACAGAGTACTTGGTAAAGAACAGGAATTCTGAAATTAAATTGCTTGGGTTTGAACCCTGGTTCTTCCAATAACTGTTGATATTGGGTATGCTGTGTGATAGTTCTGTTCCTGCAGCTTCCTCATCTCATAAAATGGTGCTACTATATTGCTCTCCTAATAGAGTTACTGTGAGTATTTAGTGTATTAATATATGTAGAGCATTTAAAACAGTACCAGTATATACTAAGAATGTAATAAATGGTAATTATCATCTTTCTACATTAGAAGAAATATTTAAAAATTCTAAGAAAAGAAGAGCAATCATCTTAACCCTTAGACTGAGACCAACCTGGAAAGTACATTCTCATTTACTTTGAGATAATGAGATGGAGGTGAGAACTAGAGAAGGAAGACTTTCTCTCTTGGGACAGAATAAATTGGAAGTGAAGTGCAAACTGCTTCTCTATCTTAGACTAAGTTGTATAGTCTCCCAAACATCAGCGAATGGAAGTAGGGCAGAATACCAAACTACATAATATCTAAAGAGCCTGGGATAGCTGGGTTAAGTTTATATCTCATTGTGGTTTTGGTTTGCATTTCCCTGATGACTAGTGATGTTGAGCATTTTTTTCATATACCTATTTAGCATTTATACGTCCTCTTTTGAGAAATGTCTATTCAGGTCTTTTGTCCATTTTGAAATTGGATTATTATTACTTTTGCTATTCTGTTGTTTGAGGAGAGTAGAGGAAATGAGAGTGGAAGGAGATTGGCCAATGGCTACAAAATTGCAGTTAGATATGAAAAATACATTCTCTCACACCATAGGGTGACTATAGGTAAAACTATTGTATTATGTATTTCAAAATAACTTGAAGAAAGTACTTTGAATATCCTTACTACAAAGAAGTATTAAATATTTGAGGTGATAGACATGCTAAATCCCCTGATTTGATCATTACACCATATATACATGCATACAAATATCACACTTTACTCTATAAATATGTATAATTATTATATGTTGATCAAAAACAAAAAAGCTTCATATGTAATATTTATAATCATTTGGCAGCTTGGGGGAGTGCATTTCTATTGGAGAGTATAGTTGAGCATTGTTGAAGAAGGTATCAAATCCTGTAGCATTCACATGTTTGAAAAAAGGTAAGTAACTAAAACTTTGGGCTTATCAAACCAGTAACCTTAGAATGATGATAATGACTCCTATTCAAGATGGTTGTGATACTTATAAATCACACATAAAAACTTCATTGTTTTACTTAATCCCTGAAATTGGTTTGATTTCTCTGTTGAAACTCTTTAAGAATGATCAAGGAGAGAATGGGTTCACATCTCTCACTTAGTGAATACTTAAAAGAGAGGGTGCTGAGCATTTCCTGGTGATGGAGAGGAACAGGCGACTAACTGTATTTTGTTATTAGTTTTACAGCTGAATGGTAATGGAAAAGTTTACTAAATCAAAAAATCTAGGTATTGAGAGGTAAGACATAAAGAGAATTCAGTATTAAAATAGATAATATGTCAATCAAAAATTTAATGTAAAAGAGTTCTAATATGAAATACAAAGATTTTATCCAAAGTTATCTTGACTCTTAGAAGTAGATATATGTATATGATTGTTTTATACATGTTTATGAGGACAAAGTAAGCATTTTCTATAGGAAGGAGAAGGGGCACCGCAGGGGACACATAAGCCTTCCCGATTAACTTTCTGGCGCCTAATGCTGAGTAACATGCTGATGAGTAAAAAAAGGGTGCACTCCTATAGAGCATGATACCCTACAAGTTTACAGTCATCTGATTGCTTGGTTCTGGCAAGGGTTTAATTTCCTGTATGAAAATAACAGAAAAGCCATTAAACATAGGTTTTCACACAAACCTCTAGGTTTCCCAAATGAATAAAGATGACTGAGAGGGATTGCTTTCCTCCCTGAAAACCAGCTGCTACTCCCTTTTGTGAGTGTATTCAGTTTCTTACAGGTTTCTTTTACTAATTCTTTTTGTCCTCTGAAATTTAAAATTATTGAACATTTTTTATAATCTAGGAAAATTATTTTTATAGCCAGGCTAGTCAATGCATAATGCTTGAAAATATTTCAAGTCATTTGTTTGATCTGAACTTCCAGGGATAAATTTTTGCTATTATGTGTTTAATTATATATACATCCAAATATGTTATATTCTTGTCACATAGCAAAACCCCAAATATCTTTCCTGTGATTAGAGTTTGTTCATATTTTAGTACCATATTTTTACTTAAATATGAAAATAACATTCAGCTTGGCTCATGTTAAATGATTGTTTGCTATGTAAAGAAATAAGCATCCTTAATAATGTACATGAAAAGACAGGAAAAAGAAAGCTATTTCCAAGTGCCATTATTATGTTATTTTTATACTTTTTAAAGGTGTATGTATCTCAGCTTGGTCTTAATATTAGTGAAACATAAAAGTGCAAGTGTTTTATTCTGTAAACATCATGCATCAAGGTGTAAAAAAAAGAAAAGCCAGTGTTTTTCTTTCACCTGGACTTCTGGTTCAGCTGATTTTGAGGCTCTTGTGAGTTTCTGTGCTAATTTTGAGGCTTCTGTGAGCTGTTCCCTACAAGAGTACCTTCTGGGCAACTTTGTTCTGTTGCTGATGAGAATTAGGTAGAGGAGGAGGAAGGGAGGAGAGAGTAAGCATCCTCTACATTATTTCCAGAAATCCTCAACTCCCACATAGGACACATTAAACAGCACAGTTATCTGAGCTCCACTCAAGGGTATGGGAGCCAGAGGACATTGGGCACATGGGATAATGAGGGGAAAGATAATAGAATTAACCAGAGGGTAGTCAGGAGGAGATAGGCAGCACTGAAAGAGGGAGGTGGGATCCTTCTCTTTTACCTGTTTTTCCAATGTCTTCACACGTGTTAAATCTCATTTTTGCATAAAAATATTTGAAAATACTCTAAGGAAATCACCACAGATATGCACAAACATGCAAAGGATACTTACCCCACTTCCTCCACATTTATATAATTGTCAAAAATAGGAATTTTATGTGCATGGATTAAAAGACTTCATATTGTTAAAATATCCACACTATCTGAAGTGATCTACAGATTCAGCACAATCTCTCTCCAAATCCTAATGACATTTTTTTACAGATATAGAAAAGACAATTCTAAAATTAACATGGAACCACAGAAAACTATGAATAGCCAATGCAATCTTGAGAAAGATCAAAGCTGGAAGCATCACATTTACCGATTTCAAAACAGATGACAAAGCTTTAATAATTAGTATAGTGCAAGCCTAAAAACAGACAAATAGACAAGTAGAGAAGAACAGAGAGCCCAGAAGTTAAGCCACACATAAATGGTGAACCGATCTCCCACAGGGATGCCAAGAATGCACAATGGGAAACAGGTAGTCTTTTCAACAAATGGCGTTAGGCAAACTGGATATTCACATGCAAAAGGATGAAACTGGACCCTTATATCACACACAAAAGTTCACTGAAAATGGATTAAATGTAAGACCTGAAACCATAAAAATCCAAGGAAGACAAACAAAAAAAACAAACAAAAACAAAAAAGCTCTTGACATTGGTCTTGGCAATACTCATTTGGATATAAAACCAAACACAAAGGCATTGAAAGCAAAAACAGACAAGTGAGATGATATCAAACTGACAATCAACCAAATAAATAGTAACCTAAGGAATGGGAGAAAATATTGGCAAATCATGTATCAGATGATAAGGAGTTATTAGCTAATATATACATATACATATACATATACATATATATATATATATATATATATATATTTTTTTTTAGAGGTGGAGTTTCGCTCTTGTTACCCAGGCTGGAGTGCAATGGCGCGCTCACCGCAAACTCCGCCTTCTGGGTTCAGGCAATTCTCCTGCCTCAGCCTCCTGAGTAGCTGGGATTACAGGCACGTGCCACCATGCCCAGCTAATTTTTTGTATTTTTAGTAGAGACGGGGTTTCACCATGTTGACCAGGTTGGTCTCGATCTCTTGACCTCATGATCCACCAGCCTCGGCCTCCCAAAGTGCTGGAATTACAGGCTTGAGCCACCGCGCCCGGCCCAAAATATATTTTTAAAACCTTATTCAACAGCAAACAAAAAAAAAATTTTTAAAGGACCTGAACAGACCCATTTTCAAAGAAGATATACAAAAGACCAATACGTGTATGCAAAAATGCTCATCAGCAATCATTAGGGAAATGAAAATTAAAACCACCATGAGCTATCACCTCAAATCTGTTAGAATGACTCTTTTACAAAAAATCAAGAGATTACAATCATCGGTGATGGTTTGGAGAAAAAGGATTGTTGGTACACTGTTGATAAGAATACAAATTGGAAATATAAATATGAAAATAGTATGGAGACTCATCAGACATTTAAAAACAAAACTATCATAGAATTCAGTAATCCCAATGCTGGATATATATCCAAGAGAACTGAAATCAGTGTCTCAAAGACATATCTGCGCTTCCATGTTCATTGCAGCATTACTTAAAATAGTCAAAATACAAAAACAACTGAAGTGTTCTTTAACAAAGTACACACACACACACACACATATCCACACAAGGAATACTAATTCAGCCTTTGAAAAGTGAAAGAAATTCTGACATAAGGGACAACATGGATGAACTTGGAGATTATACTAAGTGAAGTAAGCCAGCCACAGAAGGGCAAATCTGCATGATTTCACTTACGTGAAGTATCTAAGATAGTCAAAACAATAAACAGAGTAGAATGTTGATTGCCAAGGGCTGGAGGGGAGAGGGAAGTAAGAGTTGCTGCTCAATAGGTACAACATTTCAGTTATACAAGATGAATAAGTTTTACTGATCTGCTGTACAACATTGTGCCTGTAGTTAAAAATATTGTATTGGACACTTAAAAATTAATTTTAAAAAGATAAATTTTCATGTTATGTGTTCTTACCACATTAAGAACACACAGACTTGGCAACAAGCTTTGTCTCACATTTGTGATTGGCTAATTATGATGCATCTGTATAATGGGATATTAGGAAATATTAACATATCTTATGCACGTATTTTGAAACATGAAAAATATTTACAAAAAGTAGATTGAAAGCAACTTGATGCCATTTCAGTGATATTTATATCACATTTAGTTTGCATGTATATACATTCTTTTATTATTATATATAGTATAGCATGTTCCAGTTTCTATCCTGTCATGTAAAGAGCTTGGAAGTCATCACTCCTATCATAACAAGAAAAACCTAAACAAACTGAAAATCAATAACTCAATGCATCAGGTAATTGAGGTCCAAGGGCAAACTGCTGCTTCAAAACTGTAAAGAATGGTAGATCCTGAGAGTCATGAGTCATTGAGAGCAGAAGTTCAGGAGCTGCAGCTGGTCATTGGAGCTAGTACTGGTAGAAATCTTTGAAGTAATAGTCCCCAACCTTTTGGCATCAGTGACAGGTTTTGTGAAAGACATTTTTCCAGGGACAGTGGGGTGTCTGGGGGATGGTTTGGGAATGAAACTGTTCCACCTCAAATCCTCAGGCATTAGATTCTCATAAGGAGTGCATGACCCAGATCCCTGGCATGTACAGTTCACAGTAGGATCTGCACTCCTTCCACAGACCTGAAAGGAGGTAGAGCTCAGGTGATAATGTTTGCTCACCTGCTTCTCACCTCCAGCCATGCAGCCTTCTTACTAACAGACCACAGAAAGGTACCAGTTAGCAGCCTGGGGGCTGAGGACCCCTGCCTTAAATTATAATTGAAAAGTATCTAGAGGCTCAGTGTAGACAAGTTTGACAATTAAAAACTCTGGGAAACTATTCTTAGGGGAGCCCACACTTTGGTGAGATTTACCTTCAGAAGATTATACCAAATTCTTACAGTAAATATTGGTGTAAAATTTATTTATGCTTCCAGTAGGAGAAAGAAAAAAGTAATCATTCCAAAATATGTCCAGAAAGCCATGTTCTCCTTAACAATGGGAATTTTGACATGAAAATTGTAAAAATTTTTCAAAATTAAGAACATCCCACAAACTATAGATCCAGGAATCTCAGCAAATAGTAAGCAGAAAAAAATATCAAAATATCTACACTTACAGCAATTTGCATTTAAACTGCAGAAAAGCAAAGACAAAGAGAAAATTTTGAACGAAGTCAAAGGGACAAAATGCCTTACCTAAAAAGAAACAAGGATAAGAATTATGGCAGACTTCTATTAAGAAACAATTCATCTCAGGGAGATTAGTGCAAAAATACCTAAAGTGTTGAAAGGGGGAAAAAAAAGGCCAACCTAGAATTCTGTATTCAACAAAATTTGTCTTTAAGACTGAAAGACAAACAGAACTTTTTCACACAAGAAAACATTGAAAAAAACTCATCATCAGTACACCTGTCCCACAGGAAATGTTAAAAGTTCTTCAGAGAGTAGAATGACAAAGGTCAAAAACTTAGGTTTATGCAAAGAAAGAAGAAACAGTCAAGCAGGAAAATTAAGCAAAATCAAAATGAATTACTTTGCTTTTCTTATTCTTAGTTTATCGAACAAGTTCATTCAAGATAATAGCAACAATTTAGTGATTATAGTTTTTGAATAAGTGACATGAATGAGCACAATGTTATAAGAAATGGAAGGGGAGAAGCGGGAATATCCTGTCATAAGTCATGTGCACTATTCATGCAGTGGTATATTATATTGAAAGTAGCCTTAGAATAGTTTTGTGTGTTTTAACCTAGGGTGATACGATTTGGCAACATCCCCACCTGACTCTCTTCTTGAATTGTAGTTCTCATTATCCCCACATGTTGTGGGAGGGATCCAGTGGGAGGAAACTGAATAATAGGGGCAGTTACACCATGCTGCTGTTCTTATAATAGTAAGTGAATTCTCACAAGAGCTGATGGTTTTTTTAAGAGGCTTTTCCTTTTTGCACTCATTCTTTTCCTTCCTGCCATCATGTCAAGAGGATGTGTTTGCTTTCCTTTCCACCATGATTGTAAGTTCTTTGAGGCCTCCCCAGCAATCCAGATCTGTGAGTCGATAAAACCTCTTTACTTTGTAAATTACCCAGTTTCAGGCAGTTCTTCATAGCAACATGAGAACAGACTAATACAGTAAATTAATACTGAATAGTGGGGTGCTGCTGTAAAGATACCCAAAAATGTGGAAGTAAATTTGAAATTGGATAACAGGCAGAGTTGGAAAAATTTGGAGGGCTCAGAACATGTCAGGAAGATGGAGGAATGTCTGGAACTTCCTAGAGACTTGGAGGGCTCAGAAGACAGGATGACGTGGGAGTTTGGAACTTTCTAGACACTTGTTGAATGGCTTTTACCAAAATGCTGATAGTGATATGGATAATGAAGTCCAGGATGAACTGGTATGACATAGAAATGGGGAACTTCTTGGGAACTGGAAAATTGACTCTTGCTATGTTTTAGCAAAAACACTGGTGTCATTTTGCCCCTGCCCTCAAGATCTGTGGAACTTTGAACTTGAGAGAGATGATTTAGGGTATCTGGCAGAAGAACTTTTTAAGTAACAAAGTATTCAAGAGAAGGCAGTGCATAAAAGTTTAGAAAATTTGCAATCTGATGATAAAATAGAAAAGAAAAACAGATTTTCTAGGAAGAATTCAAGCCAGCTGTAGAAATTTGCATAAGTAATGAGGATACCAAATGTTAATCACCAAGACAATGGGGAAAATGTCTCTAGGGCATGTCAGAGAACTTTTCAGCAGCCCCTCCCATCACAGGCACAGAGGCTTTTGAGGAAAAAATGTTTTTCTGGGCATGACTCATGGCTCCCTTGCTGTGTGCAGCTGAGGGACTTGGTTTGCTGCATCCCAGTCATTCCAGTCATGACTAAAAGGGGCCAAGGTACAGCTTGGGTCGTTGCTTCAGAGGGTGCAAGCCCCAGACCTTGGCAGTTTCCACATGGTGTTGAGCCTGTGGCTGTATTGAAGTCAAGAATTGAGTTTTGAGAACTTCAGCCTAAATTTCAGAGGCTGTATGGAAATGCCTGGATGTCCAGGCCAAAGTTTTGTTTCAGGGTTGGAGCCCTCATGGAGAACCTCTGGTAGGGTAATGAAAAAGGGAAAGGCAGGGTTAGAAGTCCCATATAGAGTATTACTGGGGCACTGACTAGTGGAGCCGTGAGAAGAGAGCCATAGTCCTCCAACCCCAGAATGGTAGAACCACCAACAGCTTGCACTATGCACCTGGAAAAACTGCCATTACTCAACATGAGCTGGGAGGGGTGGCTGTACTCTTCAAAGGTACAGGAGCAGAACTGCTCAAGGCTGTGGGAGCCCACCTCTTGCATTAGCATGACCTGGTGGATGTGAGACATGGAGTCAAAGGAGATTAATTTGGAGCTTTAAGATTTAACTACTGCCTCATTGGATTTAGGAGTTGTATGGGACCTGTAGCCTCTTTGTTATGACCAGTATCTTCCATTTGGAATGGGTGTATTTACCCAATGCCTATATTCTCATTGTATCTAGAAAGTAATTAACTTGCTTTTGATTTTACAGACTGATAGGCAGAAGGGAGTTGTCCCTCAAAAGATTGAAGGTCTCTTTTTTTTTTTCAATACTATCTCTTTTGTTTTGATGTTTAAGTGATTAGCTCATTAAAAGGCAAGAACTTTAGAAGTAACACATTACTAACTTCATAGAAACCACTTTCTCAACAGTCAAAGAAATGGGGCAGCCAGTTGAAGTTATTTAATTTGAAGATAAAATGATCAGTTTGGACAGAAGGGTAAAGAATTGAGGCACTGCTGAGCTTTACTCAGCACTGTATTGAAGGCAGACAGTGTTCATAGAGAGCACCTGGGACAAAAGTCAAAGAGAAGCAAAGTCAAAGAGAATGAAGCAGATCATAGAAAATAAAGTGCTCAAAACTGAGGATAACATGGACTTTGTTTGCTCTATAGAGAATTAGACATTCAGTCTCTGGCTCTGACAGATATGAGCTATGACACATAAAGTAAATATCTTTCCAACTTTTGTCCATGGCTTCAGCATGTAGACAATAATGGAAATGAATTAGATGCTGCCTAAGGTGCTTCCTGCTGTAAAGTCTTATATTTCTAGCACTAATTCACAGAAAGACCACAGACTATTTTCTGTTGCTTCTATAAAAATTCAAGATTTAGACATTTTTACAGAGCCATTCTGCCAACCTTAATCTACCCTCTGGATCTGTCCCATATACAAAACACTTTCACCTCATCACAATGCTTCCATGGGTCTCATTCTATTATACATCAACTAAAAGTACAAAATCTCACTTAAATCTTATAAGCTCTAAAGTCTCAAATCTCATTATGTACAAAATTAAAAACAGTTATGAGTGAGTCTTTGGGTATAATCCTTCCTGGGTGACAATTTTTCTTTACTTGTAGAACTATAAAACTAGGAAACTAGTCATCTCCTTCAAAATGCAATGATGTGACAATCATCAGATAATAATTACAGACATAATGACGAGAGAAGAGAAATTAAAAGAAAAAAGTCACCTCTCTCAAACAATTTTTAAATACAACCAAACAAACTTTTATAGGTCGCAGGGCCTCAGAGTAATTCTCCTTGGTTCCTGGTTCTAGTTTCTGGGCTTAAAGCTCTGTTCTTTGGGTCATGCTTCTTTCATGGTTGAAGGAATGCATGTTTGTAGCTAAATGGTTTTATTGGCCTGTGTTACCTTCCTGCAAGATTTTGAGGATCTAACATCCTCCTTTCACCCAATGCTATTTTTGGCTTTTTCAGTTTATGCTGGCAGTGCTTCTGCTAGTATTAAATTTGCAAGCACCTTGTGGATCTCTCATGTATTTCGCAGGATTCACTTAATTAGATAAAAGATTTGTTTACAAATCATTCCTAGAAAATTTTATCTGTAATTTTGGATTTTGCCAAAATGGCTGAAGGATAAATAGCCTTATACCTTCTGAGAGATATTTTCTGGTTTGATTTAGGGAATCTTTGAGTCATACCTTTGAACTCTTTACAAAGCCTTTTATGTGACTGAGTACTCTGCTCTTTGTAATGCCTCCATAGCAAATTACCACAAATGGAGGAGCTTAAAATAGCACAAACTTATAATACAGCCTTGTAGGTCAGAAGTCTGGTAGATGTCTCAGTGAACTAAAATAAAGGAGTCTGCAGGCTGCCTTCCTTTCTGGGGGCTTGTAGAATTCAGAGCCTAGTAGTTGGACAACTCCTTTCTTCTGCTTTTAGAAACTCATATAATTAGTTTGGGTTCACTTGGATAACCCAGGATAACTGCCCTCTGTTAAAGTAAACTGATTGGCAACTGTCATGTCATGTCATGTCATGTCATGTATTTACAGATTCTGAGTTTAGGACTTGAAGATCTTTGTTGTAGTGGTCAGAGCAGGCACAGAACTGCATATCACACTAAGAGCAAAAATAACCCTACCTTTTAAAACACGCTCATACTCTTATCTAAAACCAATTGTGGCCAAACTCTTGGGGGAAACTTCCTCACTTACCCATACTTTCCACGTAGGAGAGAACTCTGGCTTCCTCCCCTCAGAGGGAACAGTAAACAGATATACTTCTGCCTACTTTTCTATTCTGGTACATATCCCTTGTCTTCTTCCTTGCAAAAGTAGAGTTTATAAATCTACTTGTCCAAATATAAAACATTCATTTGGCCATTTCTGGAAGCTGGAGTTACCATGTCAAGGACAAGAACCAGACCTCATGTTAATGCTTTCTTTTTCTCTTCATGTCTGATGAATCAATGGAAAGGTTAGGAACTTTTCCTCTAGCAGAAGCGCTTTTTCCATCTCATTTGTCTTTGACTGCTTGCATCCCTGAGTGGCCTCATTAGCTTTTTTCTCTATGAGTGAGTGGGTAAGTCAGGTTTGACCTGCCTTCTACACCCTGATGAATATTCTAGGATTTTCTACAAAATAGTTTGACAAGAAAACTGAGATAGAAGATCCCCACTTGCCATTTATGTACCCATAAAAGCTCCTTTTTTGTTGGTTTGAGTTTACATCAGTTTTTAACTTTAACAAAATTTCTTAGTACTAAAAGCCATTATATTGATTCTTAACATTGTCATTAGTCATTAGTAAATGATACCATTGTGATATCAGTACATGTTAGTATACATTACATGGTGGCCAACTTTTGCTGCTTGGTTAGATTTACAAGAGCAGAAAAAATACTCCTAATTTTGAAATAAATAAGTGAAAAATTAATAATGTTATTATATAGAAGGTTTATAGTTTGATGGAGATATTTTATTTTGCAGCCCATCATCCAGTTCCCTGTCTTCTGAAAGGTGTACCCTGATTTTGCTCTGTGGAATCATCCTTGTCCTGCCTTTCAGCCCATGTCCTTCTGGTAAGACTTCACATTTCCTCCTGAGTTGAGTGTGGGAATAAAGTTTGATCAATCTGAGCATCCCGTTCTTTAGATTCATTGATATATGTAAGAATGGGCAATGAAGTAAAATGAAATGCAATGATATTTTTGTCAGAAGTGTTGGAGGGCAAGTACGCTATCTTTCTTACTGTTTTGAAGCATGTAAATACAAACTTAAAGCTCCTGTAGTCATCTTGCCATCAAAGTCAAATAAAAGAGAGAGGCTACAGAAGGATCAGGTCATGATGACATAATCTGAACCCATGAAAGCAACCTTTCCTGTAGTTAACCCAACTCTCAAACTGTTCAGTCATGTAAACTAATGTAGTTGAAGTCAGTGTGAATTGTGTAGTTTCTTGTTTAAGTCATTGTGAGTTGAGTTTCTGTCCTTGAATCAAAGGAGTCTAAACCCTCGATTACCTCCAAGGTTTACATATTCTAAAATACAAGGTAAACCTGTATCTGCGTAGTTCTTAGTGATTTTCCAAAATACATCTATAGTTTTTGTTGTCATCTACACAGATTAGTAAGACAAAATGTCAAAATATGGAAAGGTTATTTAAGTATGCTAGATTATTAAAATGTGAATTTTTTATAAAGTCTCAACAATAGTTTTCACACTCTTTAGCAATCCAGATAGAGTTCCCAATAGAGTGAGTGTTACGGATTTTCTGGTTGTGTTTCAGAACCACAGAAATACTCTTTCTCTTAATATAGCATCTCAACAAATTTGCTTTGCTTATTAAAATACAGGTAAGTAACATATCAGGATCAAGATGAAGGAAGGAACTGCAAAGATTATATAATTTTATCTCGTTTTATAACTGAGGAATTAAGCATCAAAGAACAAAGTAACTTATATATAGTCACCTTCATTGCTAATGGCAAAGATGCAACTAGAACTCAGTTCTCTAGATTACTGCTCCAAGGATGCTTCTCATTTCCTCAGCTTATAACCAAGCATCCTGCTTTTAAAAGGTTTCTTTGTTTGTTTGTTTGTTTGTTTTTACTTTCCTGCCTGTTCCTTATCTTGCTTTTAATAATAAGATGATAATGTTTGTTCTTCTTCTTTCTGCCAGGCACTCCCTTGCACAGTTTTTCCCTTATCTAGTTACGTATTTACTTAGAAGTTCCAGAGACTAACTCTTGAAACAGTCAAGCCACTATGAGATTCTCTGCACCTGGAGATTACTTCAAGGCTGCAGTTAATTTGCAACCTGAGTGTACTCAAGATGGTGCCAGCCCATTTACCAGATGGGATGACCATTCAAGATAGTCACTAGAACAGTTGTGTAGACTGGCACTAGCTCATCATCCTTGTATGCCCATTATACCTAACTTCCCATTTTAAGTCCTCACCTTTGACCTAAAACCTGAAACGTTTTTTTCGAGGCAAAAAGCCTTAACCATTTTTCCACTGCTAGCTCTGGAAATAAAGTCACCTTTATTTCACTGTACTTAGCCAATGTTATTGGCTTTGCAAGCACTGAGCAGCTAGGTCTGCACTGTTACAAGCCCTGATGACCTAACAATGCAGGCATGACCATTATTTACTTACCACCTAAAATGTTCACATCAGAGAAGACGTAATAAACTAGACTAGAATCAAATTAGTACTTACTCATTTCTGTCTTAGCAAACTGTGCCAGGAACTTTGACCATAGATGTACTTGTCCGCTAAAGTCTCAACACAGAGCACACATTGACTTCAAAGCCCATGTACAATGAGGGTCACTCTGCCAGGAACTATGCCTCATGGATAAAAGATCCTGCAGGTAGTGAACTCTCCCAAGAGTCACCCCATCACAGACACAGAACACTTTTGTAACACCCACATACCATATATTTTATGTTACAGATGACATTTTGAGCTTGGTCTTACAAAGAATCATTGTCAAGCTCAAAGGTCAGATGTACTGAATAAAACAGAGATCATTTTAACAGGAACTAGTGATTGAAGTCCATTCCCACTTTAGTCAATTCTGTGAGCTCTGTCAGAGCCTCTAACAGGTCCACTGGATGGCCTATTTAAACCACCAAAAGCTCATTTACACTCTTTGTAATAAATCCTTTAGTTCAAGGCATTTTTGAGATATTTCTTACTTTTGATTTTTTTTTCTTTGAAAAGCTTCAGGTTGTGTACTCTGTCAAGCAATTTTAAAAGTCTAACTTTTTAAAAAAAATGAAATGCAGAAATTTTTTCTGCTGACTTCATGGTCAGTATTCTGCTTGAAAATGGCAGAAGGCTTTGCAATAAAATGTGCATGTTCTGAATTTTTAGGAGATTAAAGAACAAAGCTTTTTACCCAAGCGCCTGACACTATTTGTGAATTTCCTGATGACAGATAAAAGCAGTCCATACAAAGGAAAGATGATTCTCAATCATAACTTCCCTTTTCCTCTTGCATAGCTATCTAATTAACATGTTTGAACTTATCCTTTTTAAAATTTCATTAGTAATATGTATTGGCTGAATGACTGAATATGCTTAGTGTTGCTATAAAAAATACAAGAGATTGGGTAATTTATGAAAAATAGGGGCTCTGCCAAAATGACCAAATAGAAACAGCCCCAAAGTGCATTTCTCAGCAAGAGACACACAGAAGGCAAGTGATCTCCACATTTTCAAATGAGGTACCTGGTTCATTTCAGTGGGAATGGTTGGACAGTGGGTATAACCCAAAGAAGGCAAACCGAGACAGGGCAGGGCATTGCCCCACCCGGGAAGTACATCTGACCAGAAGGGAGTACTCCCTCCCTGGCATTATGGTTCATATACTGTGCTTCAACCAACCCTCTTCAACCCGCAGACCAGGAGATCTTCACTGGGATGAAAACTGCCCGGGAGTTACCTGCAAAGAGCTGAGAAGCAACCTCAGTCGATGCTGCAAGTTGTTGGCACAGATCTAAGTGACCATATTGGCTAATGCTAAGAGAGCCAGTGAAATGGAGCTACCTGCCCCTCAGAAAGAAGGGAGCTGAAAGCAGGGAGTCAGGTGATACAGCTAGGTGGGTCACTCCCCCACAAAGCCCATCGAACTGAAGCCCTCTGGCTTGAGAGTTTTGTAGCCAGCACATCAGTTCAAGCTCAACCTGGAACGATTAAGCTTGGTGGGGTGAAGGGCAGCTGCCATTGTAGAGTGGATTCTAAACGTCCTGTGTAAACAAAAGAAACAGGAAACAAACACAGCAGCTTGACTAAGTCCCTGGCAGCCCAGCAGCACCGCTGTAGGAAGACAAGGGACAGACAACTTCCTCCTCAAGTGGGCTATCTGAGAATGGGAAGAAATCAGTGCAAAAAGGATGAAACCATCAAAGACCAGAAGGCCTCTCCTCCTCCAAGGCATCATGACTCCTCACCAGCAAGGGAACAAAACAGGATGGAGCACGAGTTTGACAAATTGACAGAAGCAGGCTTCAGAAGGCTTCAAACTTCTCTGAGCTAAAGGAACATGTAACCTAATGCAAATAACTTAAAAACTTTTAAGAAAAGGTTCAACAAAATGCCAACTAGAATAACCAGCTTAGAGAAGAACATAAATGACTTGATGGAGCTGAAAAATACAGCACGAGAACTTCACAAACCATACGCAAGTTTCACTAGCCAAATTGATCCAGCAGAAGAAAGGATATCAGAGATTGAAGACCAACTCAATGAAATAAAATGAGAAGACAAGAAAAGAGAAATAAGAGTGCAAAGAAATGAACAAAGCCTCCAAGAAGTGTGAGATTATGTGAAAGGATCTAGTCTACACTTGATTGGTGTACCGGAAGATGACAGGGAGAATGAATTCAATGCTGGAAAACACTCTTAAAGATATTATCCAGGAGAACTTCATCAACCTAGCAAGGCAGGCCAACATTCAAATAAAGGAAATACAGAGAACACCACAAAGATACTCCTCGCAACCACAAGGCACATAATCATCAGATTCACCAATGTTAAAATGAAGGAAAAAATGCTAATGGCAGCCAGGGAGAAAGGTCAGGCCACCCACAAAGGAAAGCCCATCATACTCACAGCAGATCTCTTGGCAGAAATCATACAAACCAGAAGAGAGTGGGGGCCAATATTCAACATCCTTAGAGAAAAGAACTTTCAACCTAGAATCTTCTACCCAGCCAAAGTAACCTTCATAAGTGAAGGAGAAATAAAATGCTTTACAGACAAGAAATTACTGACAGATTTTCTCACCACCAGACAGGCTTTACAAGAGCTTCTGAATGAAGTGCTAAACATGGAAAGGAACAACCAGTACCAGCCACTGCAAAAATGTACCAAATCATCAAGACCAACAATGCAATGAAGAAACCACATCAACTAACGGGCAACATAACCAACCAGTAACAAAATGGCAGGATCAGATTCACACATAACAGTATTAACTTTAAATATAAATGCCTAAATGCCCCAAGCAAAACAAACTGGCAAACTTAATAAAAAGTCAAGACCCATCATTGTGCAGTACTCAGGAGACCCATTGCATGTGCAAAGACACAAATAGAGTCAAAATAAAGGGATGGAGGAAGATTTCCCAAGCAAATGGAGAGAGAAAAAAGCAGGGGTTGCAATCCTTGTCTGATTAAACGGACTTCAAGCCAACAAAGATCAAAAGACAAAAAGAAGGGAATGGTAAAAGGATGAATGCAACAAGAAGAGCTGACTATCCTAAATATATATGTACCCAATACGGGATAACCTAGATACATAAAACAAGTTCTTAATCACCTACAAAGAGACTTAGACTCCCACACAACAATAGTGGGAGACTTTAACACTCTTCTGTCAATATTAGACAGATCAATGAGACAGAAATCAACAAGGATATCCAGGACTTGAATGCAGACCTTGACCAAGTGAACCTAATAGACACCTACAGAACTCTGCACTACAAATCCATAGAATATACATTCTTTGTAGCACCACATTGCAGTTACTCTAAAATTGACTACGTAATTGGAAGTAAATAACTCCTCAGCCAATGCAAAAGAATGGAAATCACAACAGTTTATCAGATCACAGGGCAATCAAATTAGAACTCAGGATAAACATGGAAACTGAACAACTTGCTCCTGAATGTCGACTGGATAAACAATGGAATGATGGCAGAAATAAAGATGTTCTTCAGAACCAATGAGAACAAAGACACAATGTATCAGAATTGCTGGGACACATTTAAACTAATGTCTAGAGGGAATTTATAGCAATAAGTACCCACATGAGAAGCAAGGAAAGATCTAAAATCGATACTCTATCATTAAAATTGAAAGAGCTACAGGAGCAAGATCAAAAACATTCAAAAGCTAGCAGAAGACAAGACATGACATAACTAAGATCAGAGCAGAACTGAAGGAGATAGGGACACAAAAAACTCTTGAAAAAATCGATAAATCCAGGAGCTGATTTTCTGAAAAAAAAAAAAAAAAAAATGACCAAATAGACAGACTAATAAGAAAGAAAAGAGAGAATTGAATAAAAGCAATAAAAAACATTAAGGGGGATATCACCACCAAAGCTACCGAAATGCAAACCATCAGAGATTACTACAAACAACCCTATGCACATAAACCAGCAAATCAGGAAGAAATGGATAAGTTCCTGGATACTTACACCCTCCCAAGACTAAACCAGGAAGAAATCAAATCCCTGAATAGTTCAATAACAAAGTCTGAAGTAGAAGCAGCAATTAATAGCCTACCAACCGAACAAAGTCCAGGTCCAGATGGGTTTACAGCAGAATTATACCAGACGTACAAAGAAGAGCTGGTATCATTTCTTCTGAAACTATTTCAAACCATACAAAAAGAGGGAATCCTCTCTCTCTCTCTCTTTTTTTTTTGTGTGTGTTTTGTTTTTTTTTTTTAATTGCATTTTAGGTTTTGGGGTGCATGTGATGAACATGCAAGATTGTTGCATAGGTACACACATGGCAGTGTGCTTTGCTGCTTTCCGTCCCCTCACCTGTATCTGTCATTTCTCCTCATGCTATCTCTTCCCACCTCCCCACCCCCCGCCCCTCCCCCATTTCCCCCCAACGGACCCCAGTGTGTAGTGCTCCCCTCCCTGTGTCCATGTGTTCTCATTGTTCAACACCCGCCTATGAGCGAGAATATATGGTGTTTGATTTTCTGCTCTTGTGTCAGTCTGCTGAGAATGATGGTTTCCAGGTTCATCCATGTCCCTACAAAGGACGTGAACTCATCGTTTTTAATGGCTGCATAATATTCCATGGTATATATGTACCACATTTTCCCTATCCAGTCTATCATCGTTGGGCATTTGGGTTGGTTCCAGGTCTTTGCTATTGTAAACAGTGCTGCAATGAACATTCGTGTGCACGTGTCCTTGTAGTAGAATGATTTATAATCCTTTGGATATATACCCAGTAATGGGATTGCTGGGTCAAATGGGATTTCTATTTTTAGGTCCTTGAGGAATTGCCACACTGTCTTCCACAATGGTTGAATTAATTTACATTCCCACCAACAGAGTAAAAGTGTTCCTATTTCTCCACATCCTCTCCAGCATCTGTTGTTTCCCGATTTTTTAATGATCGCCATTCTTACTGGTGTGAGATGGTCTCTCAATGTGGTTTTGATTTGCATTTCTCTGATGACTAGTAATGATGAGCATTTTTTCATATGTTTGTTGGCCTCCTGTATGTCTTCTTTTGTAAAGTATCTGTTCATATCCTTCGCCCATTTTTGAATGGGCTTGTTTGTTTTTTTCTTGTAGATCTGCTTTAGTTCTTTGTAAATTCTGGATATCAGCCCCTTGTCAGATGGGTAGGCTGCGAAAATTTTTTCCCATTCTGTTGGTTGCCGATTCACTCTACTGACTGTTTCTTTTGCCGTGCAGAAGCTGTGGAGTTTGATTAGGTCCCATTTGTCTATTTTGGCTTTTGTTGCCATTGCTTTTGGCATTTTGGTCATGAAGTCCTTGCCTACACCTATGTCCTGAATGGTTTTGCCTAGATTTTCTTCTCAGGTTTTTATGGTATTAGGTCTGATGTTTAAGTCTCTAATCCATCTGGAGTTAATTTTGGTGTAAGGTGTCAGGAAGGGGTCCTGTTTCTGCTTTCTGCACATGGCTAGCCAGTTTTCCCAACACCATTTATTAAACAGGGAGTCCTTTCCCCATTGCTTGTTTTTGTCAGGTTTGTCGAAGATCAGATGGTTGTGGGCATGTTGTATTTCCTCTGAGGCCTCTGTTCTGTTCCATTGGTCTATATCTCTGTTTTGGTACCAGTACCATGCTGTTTTGATTACTGTAGCCTTGTAGTATAGTTTGAAGTCCGGTAGTGTGATGCCTCCTGCTTTGTTCTTTTTGCTTAGAATTGACTTGGCTATGCAGGCTCTCTTTTGGTTCCATATGAAGTTTAAGGTGTTTTTTTCCAGTTCTGTGAAGAAGGTCATTGGTAGCTTGATGGGAATAGCGTTGAATCTGTAAATTACTTTGGGCAGTATGGCCATTTTCACGATGTTGATTCTTCCTAACCATGAACATGGAATGTTTCTCCATCTGTTTGTATCCTCTCTTATTTCGTTGAGCAATGGCTTGTAGTTCTCCTTGAAGAGGTCCTTTACGTTCCTTGTTAGTTGTATTCCTTGGTACTTTATTCTCTTTGTAGCAATTGTGAATGGCAGTTCGTTTTTGATTTGGCTCTCTTGAAGTCTATTACTGGTGTATAGGAATGCTTGTGATTTTTGCACATTGATTTTGTATCCTGAGACTTTGCTGAAGTTGTTTATCAGTTTCAGGAGATTTTGGGCTGAGATGATGGGGTCTTCCAGATATACAATCATGTCATCTGCAAATAGAGACAATTTGATTTCCTCCATTCCAATTTGGATACCCTTTATTTCTTTTTCTTGCCTGATTGCTCTGGCTAGAATTTCCAGTACTATATTGAATAGGAGTGGTGAGAGAGGGCATCCTTGTCTAGTGCCAGATTTCAAAGGGAATGCTTCCAGTTTTTGCCCATTCAGTATGATATTGGCTGTTGGTTTGTCATAAATAGCTTTTATTGTTTTGAGATACGTTCCGTCAATACCTAGTTTATTGAGGGTTTTTAGCATAAAGGGTTGTTGAATTTTGTCAAAAGCCTTCTCTGCATCAATCGAGATCATCATGTGGTTTTTGTCTTTGGTTCTGTTTATGTGGTGAATTACGTTTATGGACTTGCGTATGTTGAACCAGCCTTGCATCCCCGGGATGAATCCTACTTGATCATGGTGGATGAGCTTTTTGATGTGCTGTTGCAATCGGTTTGCCAGTATTTTATTGACGATTTTTGCATCTATGTTCATCATGGATATTGGCCTGAAATTTTCTTTTCTTGTTGAGTCTCTGCCGGGTTTTGGTATCAGGATGATGTTTGTCTCGTAAAATGATTTGGGAAGGATTCCCTCCTTTTGTATTGTCTGGAATAGTTTCAGAAGGAATGGTATCAGCTCCTCCTTGTATGTCTGGTAGAATTCAGCTGTGAACCCATCTGGACCTTGGCTTTTTGTGGGTGGTAGGCTCTTTATTGCTGCCTCGACTTCAGACCATGTTATTGGTCTATTCAGGGTTTCGGCTTCTTCCAGGTTTAGGCTTGGGAGGATGCAGGTGTCCAGGAATTTATCCATTTCTTCCAGGTTTACTAGTTTATGTGCATAGAGTTGTTTGTAATAATCTCTGATGATGGTTTGGATTTCTGTGGAATCTGTGGTGATATCCCCTTTATCATTTTTTATTGCATCAATTTGGTTATTCTCTCTTTTCTTTTTTATTAATCTGGCTAGTGGTCTGTCTATTTTGTTGATCTTTTCAAAAGAACAGCTCCTGGATTTATTGATTTTTTGAAGAGTTTTTTGTGTCTCTATTTCCTTCAGTTCTGCTCTGATCTTAGTTATTTCCTGTCTTCTGCTAGGTTTTGAGTTTTTTTGATCTTGCTCCTCTAGCTCTTTCAATTTTGATGATAGGGTGTCAATTTTCGATCTCTCCTTTCTTCTCATGTGGGCACTCATTGCTATATATTTTCCTCTAGACACTGCTTTAAATGTGTTCCAGAGATTCTGATATGTTGTGTCTTCGTTCTCTTTGGTTTCGAAGAACATCTTTATTTCTGCCTTCATTTCATTGTTTATCCAGTCAACATTCAAGAGCAAGTTGTTCAGTTTCCATGAAGCTGTGCGGTTCTGAGTTAGTTTCTGCATTCTGAGTTCTAACTCGATTGCACTGTGGTCTGAGAGACTGTTTGTTATAATTTCTGTTCTTTTGCATTTGCTGAGGAGTGATTTATTGCCAATTATGTGGTCAATTTTAGAGTAGGTGTGATGTGGTGCTGAGAAGAATGTATATTCTGTGGATTTGGGGTGGAGAGTTCTCTAAATGTCTATTAGGTTTGCTTGTTCCCGGTCTGTATTCAGGTCCTGGATATCCTTGTTGATTTTCTGTCTGGATGATCTGTCTAATATTGACAATGGGGTGTTAAAGTCTCCCACTATTATTGTGTGGGAGTCTAAGTCTCTTTGTAAGTCATTAAGAACTTGCCTTCTGTATCTGGATGCTCCTGTATTGGGTGCGTATATATTTAGGATCGTTAGCTCTTCTTGTTGCAGTGATCCTTTTACCATTATGTAATGTCCTTCTTTGTCTCTTTTGATCTTTGTTGCTTTAAAGTCTATTTTATCAGAGATGAGAATTGCAACTCCTGCCTTTTTTTGCTCTCCATTTGCTTGGTAGATCTTCCTCCATCCCTTTATTTTGAGCCTTTGTGTATCCTTGCATGTAAGATGAGTTTCCTGGATGCAGCACACTGATGGGTTTTGGCTTTTTATCCAATTTGCCAGTCTGTGTCTTTTGATTGGGGCATTTAGTCCATTGACATTTAGGGATAGTATTGTTATGTGTGAATTTGATACTGTCATTTTGATGCTACCTGGCTGTTTTGTTGGTTAGTTGATGCAGATTCTTGATTGTGTTGCTGCTTTTTTACCATTTGGTGTGTTTTTGGAGTGGCTGGTACTGGTTTTTCCTTTATGTGTGTAGGGCCTCTTTCAGGAGTTCTTGTAGAGCAGGTTTGGTGGTGATGAAATCTCTGAGTGCTTGCTTGTTCACTAAGGATTTTATTTTTCCTTCACTTATGAAGCTGAGTTTGGCTGGATAGGAGATTCTGGGTTGAAAGTTCTTTTCTTTAAGGATGTTGAATATTGGCCCCCAATCTCTTCTGGCTTGTAGGGTTTCTGCTGAGAGATCTGCTGTGAGTCTAATGGGCTTCCCTTTGTGGGTAACCCGACCTTTCTCTCTGGCTGCCCTTAGCATTTTCTCTTTCATTTCAACCCTGGTGAATCTGACGATTACGTGCCTTGGGGTTGCTCTTCTTGAGGAATATCTTTGTGGTGTTCTCTGTATTTCCTGGATTTGAATATTGGTCTGCCTTGCTAGGTTGGGGAAGTTTTCCTGGATAATATCCTGAAGAGTATTTTCCAGCTTGGATTCATTCTCTTCATCACATTCAGGTACGCCTATCAGACGTAGATTAGGTCTTTTCACATAGTCCCACATTTCTTGAAGATTTTGTTCATTCCTTTTTGCGCTTTTTTCTCTGTTCTTGCCTTCTCTTTTTATTTCATTGAGTTGATCTTCGACCTCTGATATCCTTTCTTCTGCTTGGTCAATTCGGCTGTTGAAGCTTGTGCATGCTTCACGAAGTTCTCGTGTTGCGTTTTTCAGCTCCATCAATTCACTTATACTCCTCTCTATGCTGTCCATTCTCGTCAGCAGTTCGTCCAATCTTTTTTCAAGGTTCCTCTTTTCTTTGCGTTGGGTTAGAACATGTTCTTTTAGCTCATTGTAGTTTCTTACAACCCACCTTCTGAAGTCTGATTCTGTCATTTCATCACCCTCCTTCTCCATCCGTTCTGGTTCCCTTGCTGGTGAGGAGTTGTGATCCCTTTTAGGAGGAGAGGTGTTCTGGTTTCGGGAGTTTTCATCCTTTTTGTGCTGGTTTCTTCCCATTTTTGTGAGTTTATCCACCTGTTGTCTGTCTCTGTCCCAGGGAGTTGGAGCTTTATGAGTTTCCGTTGCACTACTGCCTTTTTTGATTTTTCTTTCAGGTTGGACCCGCCCAGCTAGCAGCACGCCTAGCCTCTGCCTGCCCGCAGGGGCTTTGCTGCGCTGCTGTGGGCTCCGCCCAGCTGCCCTGAGCTCTTCCCTGTAGTCCTTTTTATATGGGCTTAGTTAAAACTGTCTTGGCAATGGTGGCCCCGCCTCTGTTAAGACGGACTCTCTCTGTTGTGGCAGGTTGCCTCGGCAACGGCGGGTTGCCTTGGCAATGGCAGCCTGCCTCCGTAGCGGTGGAGAGTCTCAGTAATGGCGGAAGCCCCTCCCCCACAGAGCGGGACCATCCGGGTTCAGCTGTGCTTGGTTTGAAGGGCTCAACCCAGAGGGTTTCCAATTACTGTTTTTGTTTTCATTGTTGTTGGGGGTGGAGGAGTGGGACCAACAGAGCCTGATCACCTGGCTCCCTGACTCAGAGTCTTTTCTTTTAAGTTGAACGACCCTGCATTCTGGTCGCTTGTTGAAAAGGCGCCGGGATCTCCCGTGCTGCGACTCACGGAGTCGGCTCGAACTGAGGCGCAGGCTCCTGGCGGATTTTTTTTGCCTAGGAATCTCCTGGCCTGACTCGCTATTTCAGCTGAATCGGCAGCTCTGCCATCTCAGGGCTCTGCTCGCCAGCTAAGAGGGCTCCCAGACCAGTGGCTTTTGTCCGGAGAACCGCAGCAACTGGGAGTGGTCACAGCAGCCGCGCGGGCGGAATCAGCCCCATGGGGGCCAAAACAGCCGAACCGGCTGGGACTGCGACACTGGCAACCCCTCTGCCTGGATGTCTCCTGGTCTGTGGGCAATAAGAGTTCGTCTGGAAATGCGGCGTCCACTCACCCTCTGCACTTTCACTGGGAGCTGAAATCCTGAGCTGTTCTTAGGCGGCCATCTTCCCCTGTAGTTCGGGAATCCTCTCTAACTCATTCTTTGAGACCAACATCATACTGATACCAAAATCTGGCAGAGACTCAACTTAAAAAGAAAACTTCAGGCCAATATCCATGATGATCAACACAAAGATCTTCAATAAAATACTGGCAAACAAAATACAACAGCAAATCAAAAAGTTTATTCATCATGATCAGGTAGCCTTCACCCCGGGATGTGGGCTGATCCATCATACACAAATCTATAAACGTAATCCATCACATAAAAAGAACCAAAGACAAAAACAACATGATCATCTCAATAGATGCAGAGAAGGCCTTTGACAAAATCCAGCAGGATTTTATGCTAAAAATTCTCAATAAACTAGATATTGATGGAATGTATCTCAGAATAATAAAAGCTATTTATGATAAACCCACAGCCAGTATCATACTGAATGGGCAAAAACTGGAAGCATTTCCTTTGAAAACAGGGACTAGATAAGGATACCCTCTCTCACCATTCCTATTAAATATAGCATTGGAAGTTCTAGCCAGAGTAATCAAGCAAGGAAAATAAATAAAGTTTATTCAGTTATGAAAACAAGAAGTCAAATTGTCTCTATTTGCAGACAATATGATTGTATATTTAGAAGACCCCATCATTTCAGCTCATAATCTCCTTAAACTGATAAGCAACTTCAGCAAAGTCTCAGGATACAAAATCAATGTGCAGAAATCACAAGCATTCATATATGCCAATAACAGACTTAAAGACAGCCAAATCATGAGTGAACTCAAATTCACAATTGCTACAAAGAAAATAAAATACCTAGGAATACAACTAACAAAGGGGACAAAAACCTCTCAAGGAGAACTACAAACCACTGGACAAGGAAATAAGAAAGGACACAAACAAATGGAAGAACATTCTATGCTCATGGGTTAGGTGAAACAACATTGTGAAAATGGCCATACTGCCCAAACTAATTTATAGATTCATTTCTATTCCCATTGAGCTACCATTGACCTTCTTCACAGAACTGGAAAAAAAAAAACTTTAAACTTCATATGGAACCAAAAGATAGCCTGAATAGCCAAGACAATCCTAAGCAAAAAGAACAAAGCTGGCAGCATCATGCTACCTGACTTTAAACTATACTGCAAGGGAAACTGTAATCAAAACAGCATGATACTGGTACCAAAACAGAGATATAGACCAGTGGAACAGAACAGAGGCCTCAGAAGTTATGCCACACAACTACAACCATCTGATCTTTGACAAACTGTACAAAAAGAAGCAATGGGGAAAGGATTCCCTGATTAATAAATGGTGTTGGGAAAACTGGCTAGCCATGTGCAGAAAGCTACAACTGGACCCCTTCCTTACACCTTACACTAGCATTAACTCCAGATGGACTAAAGATTTAAACATAAAACTTAGCACCATAAAAACCTTAGAAGAGAACCTAGGCCAGACCACTCAGGACATAGGCACAGGCAAAGACTTCATGACTAAAACACCAAAAGCAATGGCAACAAAAGCCAAAATAGACAAATGGGATCTAATTAAACTTAAGAGCTTCTTCACAGCAAAAGAAACAGTCATTTGAGTTAATCAGTAACCAACAGATGGGAAAAAATATTTGCAAGCTACCCATCTGACAGAGCTAATATCCAGAATCTACAAAGAACTACAGCAGATTTACAAGGAAAACAAACCCATTCAAAAGTGAGCAAAAGATATGAACAGATAGTTTTCAAAAGAAGATATTCATGTGGCCAACAAACATATGAAAAAATGCTCATCATCACTGGTCATTAGAGAAATGCAAATCAAAACCTCATTGAGATACCACCTCATGCCAGTTAGAATGGCGATCATTAAAAAGTCAGGAGACAACATATGCTGGAGAGGATACAGAGAAGTAGAAACACTTTTACACTGTTGGTGTGAGGGTACAGTAGTTCAACCATTGTGGAAGACAACGTGGCGATTCCTCAAGGATCTAGAAATAGAAATTCCATGTGATCCAACACTCTTGTTAATGGGCCTATATTCAAAGGATTATAAATCATTCTATTATTAAGATCCATGCACACAATGTTCATTGTGGCACTGTTTACAATAGCAAAGACCTGGAACCAACTCAAATGCCCATCAGTAATAGACTGGAGAAAGAATATGGTACATAGACACCTTGAAATACTATGCAGCCATAAACAACATTGAGTTTGTGTCCTTTGTAGGAACATGGATGAATCTGGATACCAACGTTCTCAGCAAATTTACGCAAGAACAGAAAACCGAACACCTCATGTTCTTACTCATAGGTGGACATTGAACAATGAGAACACATGGACACAGAAAGGGGAGCATCACACACTGGGGTCCTTTAGGGAGATATGGGAGGGACATTAGGGGGGTGGGGAGTTTGGGGTGGGATAACATGGGGTTGGGGATGTTGAGGAAGTATAATATGGAGAGAAATGCCAGATGTAGGTGATGGGGGCTGGAGGCAGCAAACCACCTTGCCATGTATGTACCTATGCAATAGTCCTATGCAATAGTCCTGCATGTTCTACACATGTACCCCAGAGCCTAAAGTACAATTAAAAATCATATATTTTAATTGTACTTTAAGTAAAATATTATATATATATATAATTTATATAATGTATATTTACTTGCTAATCAAGATACAACAATGATATCTCCCTAATCTACAGAAACTCCTGTAAAGTACCCTGATCTGAATATTGGTCATAATTTGTGGTTATTCTTGTGGGTAACTTCAATAGCTTGAGATTAAAGGAGATAAAATATAATTCAAAAAAAGAAAAAGAAAAACCTTGATGAAAAAGTTTTATTTGACTCAAGATTTTACATGGCTAGAAAGAAAATAAGGGTGGTGATGGAGGTGGAGTTTGGGGGAGGTGGGGAGTGGAGAGTCATGGGATCTTTTATTTCTAACAACTCTCTTTTCTTGCCAGAGAACTAATACAGTGAGTACTTACTCTCCCCCAGCGTTTATTAATGTGTTCCTGTGCAATCCATCTCTGTAAACCAAACACTCCCAGTTAGGATTCATTTTCCAGCACCACTACAAGGGTATCAAATTTCATCATGAAGTTTAGAAGGGACAGATATGTAAACTATAGCACTGGGTGAAGCTTAAAGGTTACTGAGTACTTAGCAAATAAGAGCCTTCTAGTCAAAAGATAAAGGAAAGGACTTTTCTTTAAAAAGTATCCACTCATAATTTTTGATTCTAACTTTATATCACAATGTATAATGTTCAAAAAGAGTAGGCTAAACATACTTAAGAAGAGTTTAGGAAAATTTTCCAGGGTCATCCTCTTTTCTGTACAACTTGTTCTAGTTGATTTTAAACTATCTTCACTGCCTGAATTTGTGCTTCTCTTCCTAGGACTGTATTTTTTTTAAATCTTTTTCTGTGTTTAACAGCAAATGGTCATTATGTTTATCTTGGCTGTATATTTATGGGAATTTTTTACTCAAAGCAACGTTTTCTAAACAACGTATTCTAGCTTTAGTCATTAGGGTCAAAAATCTTGATCCTAGTTCCTTTGGCTCCTTTGCCTGGCATATTGACTGTATCTTATTAGTGTGTTGAGAAGAAGGATTAAATTAAAATTTTGCATAGAAGAATGTTTCTTCCTATGCTGTATATATTTTGGGTGCCCATCCTCCTAATCTTTTCACACTTCATCTTTGTTATATGTAAATTTTCAGTGCTACAAAAGAAGTAGCACTAGAATATAAAGTTTATCAGCAAGGCAATTTACTTCTATAGAAGGGTGCATCTCACATTTGGGACAATGGTGAGCACACACCATAACAGGGGAGGGGAAGGGGCTTTTATCCCTGATGCACATAGTCCCTACTGCTGTGTCATTCCCCTATTGGCTAGGGTTGGAACACACATTGTAAGCTAATTCTGACTGGCTATTTTAAATTGAGCAGAAGTATGAGCTAGAGTGCCAGTGTGAGTAGTTTTGTGGAAAGGACTGTTACAGAACAAGTAAATAAGTGTTACTTAGGTCAGAGCAAATAACCAGGGTGATTCAGGTCAAAGTAGGTGATCAGCGTGAGTCAGGACAGAGCACATGACCAGGGGAACAGATGTGAACTACTGATTAGAACTGGTGTAAAAGTTTGTTTACTGAAACTATGAGATAGTTAAACTTTAAAGTAGGGGACAAAGAACTGAACATACTGACACCCTGATTCTTTAAAATCAAATTTAGAACTCATTGTATCTGACAACTCCCTCCTCTTGAATTTTTTTACAGCTCTTTCTCTTCAAACTTCCTAAACATATCTTGGCTTAGTTGTTCTGCTGATTTTCTGAAAGAAGAAGCTCCTTTGAATAACATGGAGGAGAGTTAAGGTAGGTTTTAGTAAGTGCTGTTTTTATGAGTCTTTGCACTAGCCGACGGATGCATGGTATGACACAACACCTGACAAGAATGAGTACACCCACTACTCCTATGATAGAGGTAAGAAGTGAGGCTATGATTTCTTTTCATATATGGAACCATTTTGTTGGACTGCAATTTCATCTAAATAGATGTGAGAGCCAGAAGACCCATGAGGGACTTCTCTTGCTTTACAGTGTTGTATATTGTCTTCCTCTGGTGAATGAAATGCCAGAATGAAAGGCATAGCCAACTGGACCAGAGCACAAATGCCACTCCGGTTCCTTGGCAGACTGTTCAATAAAGGTGCACCATAATACCACCATACATCTACTTGAGGATGAACAAGGGCTGACTGACTGGTTAGTACTAGAAAAGTCTTAAGCTTACTGCATCTCTTTAGGTCTCCAAGCAACACTGTTTCTTCCTTGTTGTGAGAGACATGAAGTGAACTTAGTGTTGGGAGACAGAAGCTGGATGGCCATGGGGACTGACCTGCAGGGTGTTAAACTTCAGGATATAGCAGAGAGAGAGCTTGGCATGACTTGTTACCCCAGGCTGTAGGATCCTGTAAAAGAGCTACCATATATCCATGCATGGTCAACTGGAGGACCATCCTAGGGGAAAGGGGTCTGGTCTGCCATGCACACAAGCGTAACAATTGTTTTTGTTTAATGTATGGACAGAATATTTGATTTATTCCAACCAAGCATTTGCATCTTTATATCCTGTTTCTATTGCTAAAGTTTGTTTTAAATCATTTACTTCTACAATTTCTACATCCTGTCATTGCATATAGAAGGGGTGACAGTTTGATCAAAAGAAGGTCAAAAAGGAGAAGGGAGAGGGAGTGAAGAGGATATTTCAAAAGACCCTATGAGGTCTGTGTTGGCCAAACTGGCTTCTGTGCTGGAGAAGCAACCTAAAGTGGGGTCAGGGTCAGTAGAAGTAGAGGTAAGAATGGAGAGCTGTACTGGATTGCATTGGTACTGTTGACAAGTAGAGAGAATGCTTTCTTTGATGAAATGGAGGTGTGGTTTTAAAGAGATGCAGTCCTTTGGGGAATTCCTTCCTTGTTCCTCAGTGGTCCATAGGACATCATCCCAGGAGGGACAGTACCATCCTGGAATCTTGTCCTTGTTTAGTTCCCAAAATTTGAGAAATGTCGGGGATTTGGTTTCTATGAAGCAAGGGTTGCAGAGGTTAGAAGTTACTTCAGAAGGACAGAGATATTTTTCAAAGAAGGCCCGTTGTCTTTGGTTTTGGAGATCCCTACAGGTATGGCCAGACAGGCATCAAATGTGATTGTCTGAGGAAAAGGTGACCTGGTTACATTAATAACAAGGTGGTCAGCAGTAGAACAAGGAAAGAAGGAGTAATAAATAAAAGAGGGTTAAACTTTACTTAGCTTTAGTTTGGTAGGGTTTCCCCCTGGTTCTATGGCCCATGACTCCAAAGGGGGTGGTGCTTTCTTGACTCCGCTTTGATAGGTCCATCTTCTTTCTGCTGCCTGGATTGCAGTTTTTGTAGTTAGGAGCACTAGGTAACATTCTTCCCAGGCTGGTTAGAGCTTTTCCTTCTCTCCAGCTTTTGACAAGGATGTGGTCCCCAGGCTAATGTTGGTGTACTGGAAACTCAAGGAGTGGCACCTGTGCTAAAAGACTTTTAGTTCTGAGGCAAGAGAAAGTGGAAGATAAACCAAGTATAGAATTTCTTGGAAACTGATCTTTTGTTTTAAATGTAGGAAGATCAGTAATAGAATGTAGATAAGGCAGTGCATAAGGCATCTTATAAGGGGATAGGTCTATGTCTTTTAGTGGGGGGACAGTTTAAATTCTCAGCAGGGTGATAGACCTTTCTACTTACTCCGATGAAGATGAGTGCCAGGCAGTATAATATTCCCATGTTATATCTATTACCTGGACTAACTTCTTAATGGCATGTGCAGTGAAATTAGTCCTATTATCTGAATCAATTTTTTTATTAATCTAAACCTGTGTATAATATTTTCAACTAATGCCTGACTATGTTATTAGCCATTGTACTTGAAAAGAGAATAACTTCTACCTAATGAGTAAGGTGATGTACTATTAATAATAGATGCTTTAGATGACTAATCTGTGGCATTTCTGTGTAATCAACTTTGGAATGGTCTTAAACCTGGACTTCTTCTCCCAAGAGGTATCTTTTTATAGCTTGTTTATTAGTTTTCTTACATACTAAGAAACTATCTGTAAATTGTGTGGCCAGGGTATAAATTCCTATACACCCATAAACTCTGAGAACTGCATCACAGATAGCCTGTGGCCCCCATTGGGTCCCTTGATGCAGTTAGAACAAAATTTCCCTCATAAGAGGTTTGGATAACACTTTTTATCTGGTCTGGCAATATCCATTTTACTTCTGAATTCTCGTCAGTACCTATTTTTATTAGTTTTTAGACCAAAGAATGCCAAACACCATTTTATATTTGACAGTGCTTTCTATATGATTTTATACTAGATAAGCTAAATTTCACCTTTATATTAGTGTGCTGTTAATGTTAAACTCAATTTTAACAAAACCTTGTAGACATATTATCCAATTTTCAGGTCTGACCACAAGGTAAGATTTTTATAGACTCTTTTTAACCCTTAATTTTTTTTTTGAAAGAACAGCTTAGTGCTTTAAGAAAAACTTTTTGTGCATTTATTTTAATTTCCAGTTTACAACAAAACTGGATGATACTCCTTTAACTTTAGCCATTATGTTTACACATAATTTACTTTACAATTAACATTTCAAAACTTGATTAAAACTTTAAAATCATGTTTTAACCTTTTTATATAGGTAAAAATTTACATTCTTATGCCTCTTTATAATCCTTTTACCAAAAATATATTTTACTCTCCTTATACATCTTGAACATAAACTATTTCTTCAATAGTTTTACATTTAGGAGGCCTAATTATTTTTAAATTATACAACATTTCTGGCACAAATTCTCTTTTATAACATTTTTCATGTCTTTCACAGGCAATCTTTGACATGCCTTAACTCTCTGACTTGTTGTAAACATCCCTTTCTTTAAACAAACAGTTAGCTTACTTTAGGACAAGAATTTACCACATAAGATTCTTTTTACATAAATTCCACCCTCCTTTTCTACTTTTTGTCAAAGATAATAACCATTTTCTTTCCAAAGCAAACTTTCTTTATGTCTGTGGACTAGACTGCCTAAGGTTACAAGATTGGAAGTTAGGATAATACATATTACACTGTAACTTTCAGCAAACTTTACTTTTGTTGAAAACCTTGTAAGTTTGGGATTTTAATTATGTGCTACTAGTAGACCCTAGGACATAGACAGGAGTGCAGATAAGGTCTGGCTTATTCTAGCATGTAACTCCGTGTGTCCTATGTTTTATCTAGCTGTAAAGCAGGCCAGTTGTACAGCTAAGAAATGGTAGCCTGTTTGGCTATTTGATCAATAGTTCTAAGGTCTTGTACTAACCAGTATGAACCACATGGCTTCTGTACAGGATTGGAGTGTTACAGGGAGACATACAGGGTTCAAGAAGCCCATCATGGAGAAGGCCTTTAATTATTAATTGTAGGTTTTAAATTTACCTTGGATTTTAAAAGAATAGGGTATTGTTTTCTTGTTATTTTTAATAATGTATCATTAGGCCTGGGGAAAAATATTGCTGGATTTATTATCTCTTACCTTACTTGGGGTATTTTCCATCTTGATGGTTTTGTGTTGAGGTTCAATTTCCCTTACTGGAAACTTCTTGCCTTTTTTGTTGAGGCCCTTACTTGGGGTATTTTCCATCTTGATCATTTTGGGGTGAGGTTCAATTTCCCTTATTGGAAACTTCTTGCCTTTGTGGTGAGGCCCAATTTTCCCTACTGGAAATTTCTCACTTCCCTTACTACTAGAGGTTTGTGTGAGGTTCATTCCCCCCAATGGAGATGTCTCACCTCTTTTTAACCTCCAAGCCACCCCGACCAAAGAATACTTCACTGCTCCCCAACCCCTGCAACTTTTCTTGTCTTGATATTTTCCAACAAAGAATACTCTACCACTCCCCATCACCTTGTAGCTTTTCTTATCTTGATCCCTACAACCAGCAAAATATTTTACTGAATCCTGCTGTGTCTTTTCCTTGGTCTGTGCACAGCATTTCTGGTCACCGCAGTATTCATAGGCCTTTTTCTCCCACATTGCTGAGAGTCTGGGTTTGTTTATCACACTGGATGGGTCTCAATTCCTTACCCCTGTGGTTACCATAATGAGGCAGTGGGGTACATATCCTCACGAGAAAGGACCCATAACCATCCAGAAGACAATGGCTTTTCCTCACATGGGCCACCAATTGTTATATGTAAATTTTTAGTGCCACAAAAGAAATAGCACTTGAATATAAACTTTCTCAGCAAAGCAATTTACCTCTATAGAAGGGTGTGTCTCACAGGTGGAGCAATGGCAAACATACACCAGAACAGGGGAGGGCAAGGGGTTTTTAATCCCTGATGCAGGTAGCTCCTACTGCTGTGTTTTTCTCCTATAGCTAGGGTTGGACAGTACAGTCTAAGCTAATTTTGGTTGGCTATTTTTAAAGGGAGCAGCAGTATGAGCCAGAGTGGTGGGATGAGCAGTTTGGCGGAAAAAAACAGTTGCAGAACAGGTAACTAAAGATGACTCAGATCAGAGCAGGTAACCAGGGGTGACTCAGGTCAAAGCAGGTGATCAGGGTGAGTTGGGATGGAGCAGATGACCAGTGGAACAGATGTGAACTACTAATTAGAATTGTTAGAAAAGGTTGTTTACTGAAACTATGAGAAAGTTAAACTTTAAAAGGGAGAAAAAGAACTGAACTTACTGACATACTGATTCTTTGAAGAGAAATTTAGAACTCATTGTATCCAACAATCTTCACTTCAGGAGTATTTCTTCTAAAAACCAACTTTAATGGCTATATTGACAGAAGGGCATAAGAGTCCCAGTGGAGCTCAGATTAAGACCCTGAGCTAGGAAATCAGAGCAATGATTGCTTCTTATCTTGATACTCAATAATTTATCTTAGTGGAAGCTGTCTTATGCTCCCCAGATCCACTTTCAGGGTCATAAGAATTGTCTTCTGGTGACTTTGTGCTGATTTGCCTCTCTGGGAGTGTCTCTCTGTCTGAAGAGAAATGATTTATCCAGTTTATGTTACTTCCTCAGGGGCATCCTCCATCCTATGACTAGTTGATATGGGGTACAAAGACCCAGATTTCTGCGTCAATTTGTAACAATTCTAAAGGCTATGCTAACTTCAAATCTCTTGTTAGTCTCTAGTGTTACTATATTACATTTTAGCTTCTCTCCTGGACAGTCCAGTTTTCTTCACACCCTCCAGGTATTGTTCCCTCTGTCAGAAAGAATTCTAATTAAATCTGCATAGTTATATCTATATTGGAGTTTGTTCCTAAGGCAAATATTATCTTTCGAATTTTAATGTTACTTTGGGTTCCAAGGCCATGTTTCTGAAAACATTTCAACAGGTCATGAAATCTTAGGTAAATTCATATGTCAGTATCAAATAATAGATTAGTTATCACCATAAACATAAACAACGGATTTTGATAAGAAACATGATTAGAAAACAGCAGTATTTACGTACTTTAAATGATATTAAGAGTACAACAGAATATGGAAGTAGTTGTAAAGTGCCTCACATATTGATGTTACTCAAGTAAATCATTGTATTATAAATTGATATCAATAGGCAACCTCTCAAAGCCTAAAGAATCCTTAGTTTTCCACAAAAGCTTATCAAGGAGAAAATGTTTAATAACTTGGAAGTTATGTGCAAGAAGTTAGATATAAGTCAGATCTCTTGCCACTCAGGGTAGAGAGTATTCTTTTCCATTTTACAATTTACCACCTGCTTAGACCCTGAGAAAAATTAAGTTGGGCTACAGATAAATTATTTATAACTTATTTTTAAAACTGCATACCATATTTGTAGAATATGTGTATGTACTTGGGGCAGGTGTACAGATATACAACATTTTCAAAATATGGTTTAGTGCTCTCTGTTTTACAAATGTTAAAATAGAATATAAACATTTAAAACCCTACCACACACAAAAAGTGAAGGCCCACTTCTAATTATGCCTATGGATGACTTCTCTCTTTCTAGTTTCTCTATCTGTAAAATGAAGATAACAATATTTGTTTTCCTCAGAAGGCTGTTGAAATAATGGATTTCCTAATGTATATAATATACTTTGAAGATGAAATCCTTCATATAAATGCTAAGTATTTTTATTGTGCATAAATTTTTGAGGTATTACGGGTGCACAATTTCAAAGAATACATTAAAATGAAAATTTATTATGAATAATCCTTTGAAGTTGTAAAACCAATTAAAAATAAAGGTGAAAGACAATCTTCTCAACATTGAGCACAGATGGTACTGATTTTGTTCAGCTATTTCTTGTACATGGTACGGTATATTTTACAATTAGACAATGAACTAAGTAGGCCTAAGTTAACTTTAGAAAACATGATATTTGTCTTTCAAAGTTTATTCATTCCTGTTATAATTCTCAATTATTAAAGATTAATAAAAGTGACTCTTTTCAATTATTTTGTGACTTTGGGAAATAATTGTAGAGCATTAGGATTTACCTGCAATTGTCAATAATAAAATTTTGGCCTAAAGTCAAATGGTAATATTCTTAATCTTAAAATATTTTCCTCATTGCCAGAAAAGACTTTTTTTTTTTTTCCCAATATACTCCTTCTGCCTCAGGAATAAATAAGCTCTATTACTATGGTGAAGGTCTTGTTAAAATTCTCTTGGGGCCATAATCCAAGTGAGTTTTCTATGTTTTCTATCTTTGTGTTATACTAATGTATTTCAAGGAGAAATGAGACCTGCATTTTTGCCTAACTTGTGGCCTGTGGCATTTTATTCCATGGCAGCTATCTGTTTGGAATATTCTCTATTTCTTATTGGCTGTGTCCATAATTCTAGAAACCTGGTGTCCAAACCAAACCATGAGCCCAACATGAATGTCAATGGCAAGAACTTTACTGGCTTATTCCACTGTTACAGTTCTGGGGCCTGGGACGTGGCACTCATCCACCCTTGGAGATTTAAGTGATTTCAAGAAAAGAGGATTTATCAATTTGTTTGCTATTATTTTTAGCTGTTTTAAATACAATTATTTGATAACTGGGGTGGCATACTAATGGTAGGGTAAAGAAATGTACCCCAAAGCAATATCCTCACCGCTTATTGCTTGCTTCATTTTACTTTTGTGAGGAGTTGTCATTACTTATAACCATTCTCTACTCAAGATGTTCAGACAAGTGATGCATGTGTCTGAATAACAGTGAAAAATATTTCTCTTGCTCTGAAAAGTATCATTAATTTAAGTGTGAGAGCTGCCAGCTAGCACAATAGACAGAGCCATTTACTGAAGTAGGGCTTCATTGTCACAAAAGCTAATGCACATCTAGACGATAGAGTTAACTCCATGTTCACTGGAAATACCAAGTTTATATTACAAAGTACTTTTAAAAATTTCTAAGGAAAGTAATATAAAAGTTAAATACATTTTTAGATAAGCAAAACATTGATCTGGCTATAGAAGAGTGCAATTATTTTTTGTGAAGGCTGCTTTTGGAGCATGGTCAGAAGTGAGCATTTATTCTCTTATTTATTTAACTAATTTTTATATTGAGTAGGTTCTATAGGTCAGGAATATGTTCAATGAAGGATAACAAAAAGAATAAAATGTTATCACTGCTCTCACAAAGATTACATCTAGTAGAGGAACACCCAAATAGCTGAAGTGAGTAAAGAAACCTATCTGTAGTGCTGGGGGTCTCATGTCAGACCAACAGTGTGTTACCTGAAAGTGAGTGGAGAAAATGGAGACTAAGGGAGGAAGAAAGGAAGGGAGGGAGGGAGGGAGGGAAAAAGAAAAGGAAAACAGAAGGGAAGAAAAGGGGTAGGGAGGGAGGAAGAGAGGGAGAAAGAGGAAAAGGGAGGAAGGAACGGAGGAAAGAAGATATAGGGGAGGGAGAGGATGAGAGAAAGTAAAGTAAAGCAAGAGCTTTTGAGGTAGAAAGATGGCTGAATAAAAGCTTCCAGTAATTGTTTTCACTATAGGAACACCAAACTGAACAACTATCCACACAAAAAGGCACCTTCATAAGAACCAAAAGTCAGGTAAGCAATCACAGTATTTGCTTTTAACATCCTATTAAGGAAAGGGGCACCAAAGAAGGCAGGGAAGACAGTTTTGAATTGCCTACATCACACCTCCCCCATTTCCCAGCAGTGGCTTTGTGGCATATGGAGGTAATCGGTGCACACGAAGGAGGGAGAATGCAGTGATTGTGGGACTTTGCATTGAAACTCAGTTTTGTTCTGTCACACTGGAAAACAACACATGGAAATCAGACAGTATGGAGGAAGCATTTAGACCAGCCTTAGCCAAAGGCATATTGTCCATCCCACTGGCTAAAACCTAAATTCTGGCAAGTTCCACGCCTATGGGCTACAGTGCTCTGTGGTCTTAAATAAACTTGAAAGGCAGTCTAGGCTACACAGACTGCAATTCCTGGATGAGTCCTGGTGCTGTGCTGGGCTCAAAGCCAGTAGACTTGGGATACATGTGATCTATTGAGGCACCAGCTAGGGGAACCAAGGGAGTGCTTCTGCCACCCCTCCCCCAATCCTAGGCAGAACAGCTTACAGTTCTAGAAAGGACTCCATTTTCCTTGAGGAGAGGAGAGGGAAGAGTATAGAGGACTTTGTCTTGTGACCTGGATACCAGTTCCCCTATAGTAGAATAGGACACAGGGCAGTCTTAGCTCTCACGCTCAGTCCAGATTCTAGCTCCTGGACAACATTTTTATACACACCCTGGGCCAGAAGGGAATCCACTGCCCTGAAGTGAAAGAACCCAGTCTCCATATGCAGAAGAACAAATTAGACTCATCTCTCACTGTATATAAAAATCAAATCAAAATGGATTGACTTAATATAAGACCTCAAAGTACGATACTACTAGAAGAAAACTTGAGAGAGACTTTCTAGGACATAGGATTGGGCAAAGATTTCTTGAGTAAGACTCCACAAGTACAAGCAACCAAAGTAAAAATGGACAAATGGGATCCTGTCAAGTTAGAAAGCCTCTGCACAACCAAGAAAATAATAAAATGAAAATGAAGAGACCAACTGTGCAATGAGTGAAGAAAATATTTGCAAACTATCCGTTGGAAAGGTATTAATAACCAGAATATATATGGAGCAAAAACAATTCTATAGAAAAAAATAATCTGATTAGAAATGGGCAAATGTTCATGATAAATATTTCTCAAAGGAAGACATATAAATGGTGAAAAGGTATATAAAAATGTTAACAACTTCACTGATCATCAGAGAAATGCAGATCAAAGCTATCATGAGATATTATCTCACCTCAATTAAAATTATTTTTACCCAAAAGTCAGGATACAACAGACTCTCATGAGGGTGTGGAGAAAAGGAAACCCTGTATACTAGTTGTGGGAATGTAAATGATTACAATCACTATGGAAAACAATTTAGAGTTTCCTCAGGAAAACCAAAAGAGTGCTACTGTATGATCAAGGAATGTCACTCCTAGGTATATAACCAAAAGAATAGAAATCAACATATGGAAGAGATACATACATATTGCAGCAGTTTGGGCAATAACCAAGACTCAGAAGCACCCTAAGTGTCCATCAACAGACAAATGTATTTAAAATGGGGTATATATACACAATGGAGCACTACAGCCATAAAGAGAATGAGATTCCGTCATTTGTAACAACATGGATAAAACAGGATATTGTGTTAAGTGAAATAAGCCAGACCCAATAACATACATTTTGCATGCTCTCATTTGGGGGATCTAAAAAATTTAAAACCATTGAACTCACGGAGATAGAGAGCAGAATAATGTTTACCAGAGTGGAAAGTTAGTAGCTGAGGGGAAGAGGGGATGGTAAATGGGTACAAAAATATAGTTGGATCCAATGAGTAAGATTTAGTATTTGATAGCACAACAGGGTAAGTACAGTCAACAGTAATTTATTGTACACTTAACAATAACAGAGTTGAACTGCATTGCTTGTAACACAAAGGAAAGATAAATACCTGAGATGTTGTATATCTTATTTACCCTGATGTGATGATTATTTACTGTATTTCAGTAACAAAACATGTTACGTAACCTGTAAATACATATACCTACTGTGTACCCACACAATTAAACAGAAAAAAAAATGCAATGCAAAACCTTAACAACAACAACAACAGAAAAAGTGGTATAACTCTTAGGAATTCAGACAGGTGCTGGGGAAATCCAAAGCGGTCAATCCACACACAGCCTTTTGATTTCTCCCCTGTTGGCTGTTTTGGGAAAGTTCTTAATCACTGCTACTGTCCCAATTCACAGCTTCCAGGAGTCAACTGAAGTTGATGAGGATCCAATTCCAAAAATAATTTTGAGATAGATGTAATTTAAAAAACATACTGTTATAAGATGTTTTATTTTCAAACCAAGAGTATTTTTTGTATGTAAATTTTATTTACATTAAAAATGAGAATTAATTATAATCTGTCATACATATTTTCCTTAACTTAATGGAATAGAAAATTCTTGGTTTTTCTTGAGAAAGTAAACTTAATGAAATATACAGACTATATTATCAAGTACATACCAGTGATACAACAGATTTTGCAAAAGTATCTTTACCAGAGATGACATAACTGTTGGGTTTTTCCATGTATTTTCCTTTATTTACAAAATGAAAATATCTAAAGGAAGAGTACATGGATATTTTTGATAATTTTGCTTTAAAAACTAGATATATAGGGTTTTAATGAAGAGTTCATTAAGAATATTGCATTACTATTTTACTTAGATAGGTGTAAACTTTCTTTACAAAAGGAATCTAGCCACAGGCCATCCCTTTCTCCTCTGCCATATTATAATCTCAAGCTCTCGTGCACTCCATAGCCTCAGCCAGGTCCCAAAAGTGGTTTTATGTAATTATGTAAAGAGCTTTTAGAAAAATCTGACTTTTGAATCCAACCTAAAATGTTTTGATTTTACTGATCATGGGCATGGCCCATGCACAGGTATATTTTTAATTCCAGTTGATTTTAATGTATAGCCAATGTTGAAAACTACTGTCCTAAAACCTCCCACTGCTTTTTTTTTTTAAACTCACAGTCTGTCGTCATAAAATCCTGTATGCACATACCCATCTATTTCTTTGAAAGTTTGTTTCTTCCTACTTTAACATAAAGCAGGCTGTTTCTCCAGATTTCTTAACTCTTTAGCTTTCTGTTCCCTCCTCAAATCTGCAATACTTTTCTCCTGTATCACACTCAGCTGAAGACCTTGTCTACCTTAATTTCTTATTCTGCTTCAAGAAAAAGAGCAAACACACACAAAAAATCCCTTGTTTTTTCATCAACTATGTTCTAATCTCCCTATACTTATGCCCTTCACACAGTGTTCTCTGCTGGTGAAGTGCTGACATGATCATTATGTTACAAAAGGCCAACCTTTTCATTTCTGTACTAGCCTCTCCCCTATTCTAGTAACATGATGCTGCAGTTAACTCCTCAATCTCCTTTAGCAGTAAGATTTCCCTTTCTGTTAGATTATTCACAGTAGCAGGGGTGATATTCAAATAATATCAACATAAAATCTGAGCATTGATTAGTTACAATGGAAGTAGCTAGAACAACCAGTCTTCCAGGGGAGTATTGTCGGTTTTGCCCCTTCTGAAATTAGCACGTTTTAATGTCATTCATCTTAATAAACATTTCCTCTTGATTTCACCAACCCCTCCAATTAGTGTCTTCTATATCTACATTTTTTATTGTAAAACTCACACTGTTGCCTCTACTGTCTAACTCTTCATCCAGCTCTTTTTGCACTGCATCTGAACAGGCTTTCTTCTCACCACTCCAGTGAAGCTCCTTTTATCAGTGTTAGCATTATTACCAGTGTTCACCCTGCTAAGTGGGGTCTCAGTTCCCAGTCTTCATCTACCTTAATATCTCAGTTGTGTTTGAAACCACTTTCTGTTCCTTGAAGAACATGAATAATGAAATTATAATTAAATTGACATTGTTGCACTTATGTAAAATTTTAGTTCATATGTCATACTGTTTCGTAATGATGATTGACACTATCAGTCAAGTTTAAGAGAAACTATAAATCAAGTTTAAGAGAAAATATTGAAAATATTCAAAGTTTAAAAGAAAACATTGGAAGGCTCTTGCATAAATATCAAATCATTGAATGATTTTTTAATAACGTTATGTTGACTGAGGCACAGATACGAGATTTTCATTACTGAAACAAAATACATTAAGACATATGACCGTAGAGTTGAGAGTGTGTATATGACTATAAAAATTGCATTTTGAAGAGTCATGAAATACCTGATTGTCTAGACTGGTGAAAATAAAAATTTAAGTATGTCTCAGGTAGAGCAAAATGTGGACTGAACCTTCTAGAGTTGAACTTAAGTTATATTACACATTTTTCATAAAATGGAACTATATTGATGTTTAAGTATTATAGCCAAAATACATGAAATTATTATGGGTTTTTTAAAGTATATATCATAGAGAACCTGAGCTGTGCAAAGCGTAAATGAATTCAAGAAATGAAAATTATTAGTAAGGTAAACACAAAGTTATTTTTGTAAAGGTATCTCTAATTATTTCCTATTATTGCAAATCTACCCAGGCAGACTCTGAAAAGTAATAATGCTTCAATTTTCTATTATGGCTGCAGTAAAAAAAACCTAGTCTTCAATAACAAGGGCATTAACTAGACTCTGTAAGACTTATGTAACCTGTATTTGACTGGTAGGCAACTTTTTTTCTTTTTCTGCTTCCACCTTGAAGGTAAGCTTTGCTCTTCAAAGCGGCTTCAAAGCCTATGGAATTTAATGTGTTAAAAAGAGGCTACTATTTTTGTAGAGATTCCATAAGGATAAGAGGAAAGAGATTCTCATTATGTATCCCACAGTAGAAACTATAAAATGTCTTTTTAAATATCTTTGTAATTTCTCAGAAAATGCCTCTCTCGGGTTAGACAGTTCAGTTTTTATTCCGTCTCACCCACAACCAAAGATTTTCAAAATTGTTCACTCACTCTACTCTCCCACTTAACTTCGTGAATAAAAACCCATTGAAAACCACACAATGGCCCCTGTGAGAGTTAATATTGTGTCAATTTGATTGGATTTTAGGATGCGAAGTACTGTTCCTGGGTAGGTCTGCAAAGGTGTTTCCAAAGGAGATTAACATTTGAGTCAGTGAACTAGGAGAAGCTAACCCACCCTCAGTCTGGGTGGGCACCATCTAATCAGCTGCCAGCACCGCTAGGATAAAAGCAGGCAGAGGAATGTGGAGGGACTAGATGGGCTAAGGCTTCTGGCCTCCATCTTTCTCCTGTGCTGGATGCTTCCTGCCCTCTAACACAGGACTCTTAAGTTCTTCAGTTTTTGGATTCTTAGACTTACACCAGTGGTTTGCCAGGGGCTGTTAGGCCTTTGGCCACAGGCTAAAGACTATACTGTTGGCTTCACTATTCCTCAAGCTCATCATTTCAAACCCTCATTTTCCTACTTTTGTGGCTCTTTAATATACAAAAATGACAATCCACTTCTAAGAAAATAAAATTAATCTATAATATTACACTGCCCTAATAATTTGTATTAAATTGCTAACTTTTTAAACACTAAATAAGAAATAGGGCTTTACTTCAATTAAAAATCCAAATTTTAAATTTCAGATTCAGGGGGCCCATGTGCAGGTTTTATATGAGTATCATATTGCATGATGCTGAGGTTTGGGCTTCTAATCATCCCATAATCCAAGTAATGAACATAATACCCAATAGTAGTTTTTCAACCCATGCCCCCTCACTCCCTCTTTGGTTTTAGAATCTCCACTGTTTATTGTTGCCATCTTTATGTTCATAAGTACCCAATATTTAGCTCCAATTTTCAAGTGAGATATTTGTTATATAGGTTTTCTGTTTGTTTTTTTCTGCCTTAATTTGCTTAAAATAGCCTCCAGCTGCTTCCATGTTTCTGCAAAGAACATAATTTGATTATTTTCTATGGCTGTGTAGTAATTTGTTGTATAGATATATGTACCACATTTTCTTTATCCAGTCCACTGTTGATGGAAACCTCAGTTGATTCCATGTTTTTGCAATTGTAAATAGTATTACAGTGAACATACAAGTGCATATGTCTTTTTAGTAGAATTATTTATTTTGGGGGGTATATACCCAGTAATTGGATTGTTGACTCACATGGTATTTCTATTTTTATATCTTTCAGAGATCTTTAACCTGGTTCCAAAAGGGCTGAACTAATTTGCATTTCCACCAAAAATATATAAGCATTCCCTTTTCTCTGCAGTCTCACCAATACCTTTTGCTTTTAACTTTTTAATGATAACCATTCTGACATGTTGGAGAAGGTATCTGACTGTGATTTTACTTTGCATTTCTCTGAGGATTAGTGATGTTCAGCATTTTTCCATGTTTTTTGGCCGCTTGTATGTCTTCTTCTGAAAAGTGTCTGTTCAGATCCCTTATTGTCCTTTTAATGGGGCTGGCTTTTTCTTATTGATTTGCTTAAGTTACTTATAAAAGCTAGATATTAAACCTTTGCTTGATGTCTAGTTTGCAAATACTTTTTCCCATTCTGTAGGTTGGTCTGTTAACTCAGTAGTTTCTTTTGCTGTGCATAAACTCTTTAATTAGGTTCCTATTGCCAATTTTTGTTTTTAGTACTACTGCTTTTGAGAACTTGGTCATAAATTCTTTGCCTAGGAATATATCTGGATGAGTGCTTTGTAGTTTTTCTTCTAGGGTTTTTATATTGTGAGGTCTTATGTTTAAGTCTTTCATCCATCGTGGTGTAATATTTGTATAATGTGAAAGGGGTCCAGTTTTTATTCTACATGCAGCTATCCAGTTTTCCCAGCATTATTTATTGAAGAGAGTCTCATTTCCCCATTGTTTTTGTCAACTTTGTTAATGGTCAGTCAGTTGTCCATGTGCAGCCTTATTTCTGGAGTCTTTATTTGTTTTCATTCAGTCTATGTGTCTCTTTTTACACCCTTGCCATGCTGTTTGGCTATTGTAGCCTTGTAGTATAGTTTGAGATCATGTAATGTTATATCACTGCCATTATTATTTTTACTTAGGATTGCCTTTAGCTATTTGGGAATTTTTGGGTTCCATACAAATTTTAAAAAAAGCCTTTTCTAATTCCATGAAAAATGATGTTGGTCATTTGATAGAAATAGCATTGATTCTGTAGATTGCTTTCGGTCATATGAACATTTTAAACATATTTATTCATCTAATTTATAAGCATGGAATGCTTTCCATTTGTTTGTGTCAAATATGATTTCTTTCAGCAGTGTTTTATAGTTCTCCTTATAACCTTCTTGGTTAGATTTATTCTTAGGTATTTCATTCTTTATGTAGTGGCTATTTAAATGGAATCACATTCCTGATTTTGTTCTCAGCTTAAGTGTTACTGTATATAGAAATGCCATTTATTTTTTGCGTTGTTTTGTATCCTGAAATTTTGCCAAAGTTGTTTATCAGTTCCAGAAGACTTTATGCATTTTCTAGGTATAGAATTGTATCATTCACAAATAGAGATAATTTGACTTCCTCTTTCCCTATTTTGATGCTCTTTATTTTTTTCTCTTCCTTGATACTCTGGCTAAGATTTCTAGTGCTAGATTGGATAGGAGTAGTGAGAGTGGGCATTCTTGTCTTGTTTCAGTTCGGGGGGATTGTTTCTAGTTTTTGCTCATTCAGAATGATGTTGGCTGTGGGTTTGTCATACATGTCTCTTACTATTTTGAGATATGTTCCTTCCATGCCTAGTTTGTTGAGGGTTTTATGCTTTCTCTGCATCTATTGAGAGGCTCATATGTTTTTTGCTTTTAATTCTTTTTATGCGATGAATCACATTTATTAATTTGCATATGTTGAACCATCCTCATATCCCAGAAATAAAACCCACTTGATTAGTGTGAATTAACTTCTTGATGTACTGGTGGATTTGGTTTGCTAATCTTTTGTTGACGATTTTTATGTCACTGTTCATCAGGGATATTGGCCTGTAATTTTCCTTTTTTGTTGTGTCTTTACCAGATTTTGGTATCAGGATAATTCTGATTTCATGGAATGAGTTATGGAGAAGTCCGTCCTCCTCAATTTTTTTGGAAAAGTTTTAATATAATTGGTACCATCTCTTATTTGTATGTCTGGTAGAATTGGACTGGGAATCCATCTGATCTTTCTCAGGCTTTTTGTTGTTGGTGGTGGTGGTAGGTTATTTTTATTAGTGATTCAATTTCAGAACTCATTATTGGTCTTCTTAGGAATTTTGACTCTTCCTGGTTTAAACTTGGGAGATTGTGTGTTTCCAGTAATTTATCAATTTCTTCTAGATTTTATAATTTGTGTGCATGAAGATGTTGTGTGCATAGTAGTCCCTGAGAACCCTTTATTTCTGTAGGAAGTATTGTAATGTCAACTTTGTTATTTCTGATTGTGCCATTTGCATCTTCTCTTTTTCTTTGTTAATGTAGCTAGTTGTCTTTGAAACTTGTTTACCCTTCCAAAAACCAGCTTTTTGTTTCATTGATAATTTATTTGACTGGATTTATTGAAGGAACTGGTCTTCAAGCTCTGAAACACTTTCTTCTTCTTGGTCTAGTTCAAGCTTGTCCAATTCATGGCCTGTGGGCCACATGCTTCCCAGGGCAGCTTATAATGCAGCCCCATATAAATTCATAAACTTTCTGAAAACATCAGGTTTTTTTGGGATTTTTTTTTTTTTTTTTTTTTTTTTTTTAGTTCATCAGCTGTCATTGGTGTTAGTGTATTTTATGTGTGGCCCAAGACAATTTGTCTTCTTCCAGTGTGGCTCTGGGAAACCAAAAGATTTGAAACCTCTGGTCTAGTCTGTTATGAAGGCTTTTGACTATCTTTTAAAACTTCAGTAGTGAGTTGTTCAATTCCAGAAAATCTGTTAGGTTGTTTCTTAATATGGCTATGTTGTCTTTCATATTTTAGATCTTTTTTCTGTATTCTTTGTACTGGATTTCAACTTTATCTTGGATCTCACTGAATTTCTTTGCCATCCGTATTCTCATTTCTATACCTATCATTTCAGACATTTCATTATGGTCAAGAGCTATTGCTTAGAAGTTAGTGGGATCCTTTGGAGATGACAAAATGCTCTCTTTCTGTTGCCGGAGTCCTTGCATTCGTTTCTTCTCATCTGAGAATCTACAAGAGCTGACACTTTTTAAAAAAAAATTTGCTCTGATTTGGATAGGACTTCTTGATTTGATTCCCTTGGAGGTATGACTATGGTGTGTATTGTCTATGATTGGCTTTATTTCTGTGTGCTTTTGGGTTGCCATGTCTCTGTACAAGTTTCTTGGTTGAAGGCAGGGTTCGTGAAATGGCTTTCTCGGGCGTTGCTCTTGAAACAATGTAATTTTGCTTAGTCATATAATTAAGTCTGTAGTCCAATAGGTGTTGCTTAAGAGTAGTAGCCAGCAGATAGGGATAAAGGAAGTGGCAATGGAGATGTATGAAAAGCACCCTTCAGTGTGTGATTGCCTTGATTGGGAATGGAGCTGCCAGAGAACCCCAAGAAGCAGTCTCTTTCTGCCAATGCTCCCTGGGCCCTTAAGGGAAGGGCTGCTGTTGAGTCCAGAACAGTGAATTGAGGATGGGTGGCAAGGGATAAGAGATGGCCTTGTTTCTACACCCATTCCTGGGCTTTGATGGTGCTGCTGTCGGTGGCTGATGCCATGCTTGCATTTTTATTGTGCTAATGGGAGTTTTAGTGGGCTGCAATTCTCTTTCCCTTGGGGAAAACCAAACCAAGGGTTAGATTAGAGGAAAGGGTTGCACCTTCCTCTTGCTGCTTAGAGCTGGTAGGACACTGTTCCATAACTGACCAAGGGAAGAGACTGGAGCACCTGGAAATCACACATGCAGGCCAGGTTCCAGGTTGCAAAACTGTATCTGGCTGCAAGTCTCACCATCTAGGAGAAATTTGGCTTCAACTAGTCTCCTCCTCAAGTCCTGCAATGATGGAGGGCATATAATCCCAACACCTACTGCTGGGCAATCTCCATACTTTCCACTCAATTCAGGCTGTTACAGCCCTTCCTCACTATAGAGCAAGGGATCCAATCCTTGTCTCAAGACTAAAATACCTACTGTGACTGCTGCAGCTAGCTCATCAAATAAAAGTCTCAAAATAATGCCATCTATGGAAATAAATTCTCAAAATGCCATCTATAGAAATGTGACTGGAGTGGTTGGGGCTTGTGTCAGGTGGGCAGCATGGGAAAGAAGCTGTGAGGAGTGTGGTCTGCTTGATTCTTGGTCTTACAGCAGCCTGTAGAAGGGCACCGGGTATTGTCCCAGGTTGTAGTAAGAGAGCCTTACTTCCCTCTTGTCTTGGCAGTGGCTACAGCCATAACCCAAACTCAGGGTTAGGGTGGGCAACAGCCTGGCATAAAACTCTTGAAATGGTACCTTGGGCTTGGAGCCATGGAGAATGGGCACCACCCAGGCAAGCATTGTGAACAAACAGCTGTGTGGAATGGAGTTCACTCATATCTCAGTCTCAAAGGCAGCTCACAGCAGGGTGGCCAGTATCTTCCCAGGGGACATCAGAGTTCCCCTCTCCCTCTTTGGAGCAGCATAGCAACTACAGCTATGTCTGTAAATTCCTGGTAGGGGCTCTCAAAATATTTTGCATCTGAGGCTGCACCAGATTCATATGCCTGTGGGATTCTGTGTGTGTTTCCTTTCTGAAACAACAACTTGTGCAATCTGTAGGCATCTCTGTATTTCAGGCATCAGGCCCTAGAGAGCCAAGCATTTCTCCCATACCCAAGTTCTTAAATCCCATTTCACAATTTTGAGGACTTGTCTCTTACTATTTTCCAATGTCTGGTAGCCTCTCCCAGCTCTCGGTTGGTTACCAGCTGGGCAATCTGCTGCAAACTTTCTCCTTACTTCTAGTGCTCCCATCTCATCTATGATAAATCCAGGCATTCTGTTCCAGACAATCTGTTCTGTTTTTATCTACTTAGTATTCTCGGTCTTCCCCACGGATGAGACACATAAGTCCTACATCTAGTCTGCTCTCTTGGTTTCTTCACAACTACAAACAAATTAAGACAAACTTTTCTGCTACTCAGGGTTGCAGTGAAGGAGTTCTCTACCAAAGGCATGGAATAAGTTACTTCAGGACCTTGTTTGTGAAGAAGAATCTAGGTTTAACTGTCATTCTCTGATTACAAATTACAAAGTTTACATTGAGAGTTTTAGCCACCTTCTCTCTTAGATAGTAGGATGCTTTATGCTCACATTTATGAGGATGACTTCACTTAAAAAATCTTCTTTTTGTGTTTTACTGTGAATAGATAAACATTACTCAAGGTGACATATGATTATTTTAAAAAGAAAGAAAGATAAACTAATAAAATCTTTATTCAAAATGACAATGATTGGCCAGCTGCAGTGGATCACACCTGTGATCCCAGCACTTTGGGAGGCCGAGGTGGGTGGATCACATGAGGTCAGCCTGAACAATGTGGTGAAACCCCCATCTCTACTAAAAAATATATAAAATTAGCTGTGTGTGGTTTTAGGCGCCTGTAATTCCAGCTTCTGGGGAGGCTAAGGCAGCAGAATTGCTTGAACCTGGGAGGTGGAGGTTACAGGGAGCCAAGATCGTGCCATTGCACTCTAGCCTGGGCAACAAGAGTGAAACTCCATCTCAAAAAAAAAAAAAAAAAAAAAAAAAAGACAGTGTTTATAGACTTAGGTGTCTTTTGTCTATGGGGAATTTCCTAATTTTAATTTTTAAATTTTGATTCTCTTTTGCTTTCTGTTCATCTTCCTATTTTCTCCTTGGTTTCAAATAAGTAAGAAAAGGGTTGTGGAATTGAGGACTTATACCCTTTCAACAGAAACATACTGGTGAATTAGAAAGCTAATATTTACATTTTTGTTTCACACGTTTTTAACTTGAAAATTTTTATTTTGTGGGGTAGGTGTCCGTGTCATTTTCTTATCTTTCATTTTTTTTTGTTTTCTCTTTCATTTTCCATATTTCTATTTCATTAATCACTTCTGAACCTTTTTATAAAAATCCTGTTTGAAGTCTGACAATGCTATTCAGTTACCCACAGAACTAACATTTAAACCTGGTGTCTACATTGTTTAGAGTTTGCTGCCTAGAGCACCTCCCAAATATAATACTATAGAGACCATGAACTTTTTAAATAACTTTTCACTCAGAAATTTGACTTTTAATAATCTATTCTGAGGAAATTGGCTTGTAAATATTTATGAAAACACTATAGGATATAGTTTTAAATAGTCTAGTGTCTGGTATGTAACCTCCTGGACTTACATCTCAAACTTTACTAATTCTGTGATTTTGTGAAAATTACTTAAAATCCTTGTGCCTCCTGTTTTTTTTTTTTTTTTCATTTACAATGTGGAAATACTTTGAGACCTACCTCAAAGGATTATGGTATGGTTTAAATAAAGTAATACTTGCAAAGTCCTTAGCATAGAGGCTGGCACATAAGAAGATCTCTATATGTGAGCTGTTGTTAGCTAGGATTACTGGTATTATTATACAATCAATATCTGTAATACATGTGTATGTGTATGAGGGAATTCTCTGTGCATTATTGATCTTAATTTAAAAATAAATCCATCAATATGTTAATCAAATATATTATGTCACATCTATTCTAATATGAAGCCATTAATAATTGTGATATTGAAAAACATTTTTTCATTATTTTGATAAACATTTAGTAATATAAGAAAGTGTTCTTAAATATAAAATAAAAAGGACAAAATATAAAGATAAATCTTTTTCTTATAAAAATGCACATAAATAACACCAATACATAGCAAAATGTAACAGTTTTTTACAGGTGATTTTTATTTACTTCTTTATACTTTATATTTCTGTGCATTTAAAATATAATGTATATTTTATAATATAAATATAATTATAGAAATACCAGACTTGTGTTTGAGAATGAAATGAGAACTAAAGAGGTGTGAAAGTCTGTAGTCTTTCCCTGCCATTTACTACATGAACAACCCAAGACAAAAAGCTTTGAGGCTTGTCAAGGGTCACAGGTATTGAGCAACAGTATAGTTTGGAATAGGATTGGCAATGATCATTCATTCCAATTCTTGGCTATTGGAAGCTTTGAGAATAAATATTCAGCTAAGTATTGTTATAATAGAGATGTTGAATTCGAGTCAATTTCAAATAATATCTAATGAACTGAGGGGATGCCACAGCCATTAAAAATGGACACAGGCAGGGGAACATCACATATTGGGGTCTGTTGGGCATTGGGGGGCTGGGGAGGGCTAGCAGTGGGTAGGGAGATTGGGGAGGGATAACATTAGGAGAAATTCCTAATGTAGGTGGTCGGGGCTTGGAAGCAGCAAACCACCATGGCATGTGTATACGTATGTAACAACCCTGCAAGATCTGCACATGTACCCGAGAACTTAAAGTATAATTTAAAAAATGTTACATGGTGAAACTCCATCTCTACTAAAAAATACAAAAATTAGCTGGGCGTGGTGTCACACACCTGTAGTCTCAGCTACTCGGGAGGCTGAGGCAGGAGAATTGCTTGAACCCAGGAGGCGGAGATTGCAGTGAGCCGAGATTGCACCATTGCACTCCAGCCAAGACTCTGTCTCCAAAAAATAAATAAATAAATAAATAAGTTGATTAATGATAAATGTGTACCACACACTGACAGGCTACACAGAACAACAGAACGCTCAGATGTGTCTTTTCCTCTGCCCTTGGCAGACGTGGCAGTGTGTGACCCAAGCCTAAAGGTAACATATGTCCACAACAGATTCAGACACATGGGGATTTCTGGAACACTTATGGGAGGGCTACAAAGGGAGGATGTGTGAGAAGAGGAAGTGGGCATAAAACTCTGTCCTAAAACAAAGTCTTCCTAATCCAAATGAAGAGGCAATTTCAAACAAGAAGCCACTGCCTGTCACTTAGGTTGGTCTTATGTCTAGTGCTGTCCTTAGTTGTAGAAGACACACACGTGTGCATGCACATATACGTATGAATATACATTCTCTCTTTTCCAAAGAATTCAGATCTGAATTTAGGTGAAACTGTGTTAGAAGAGCTGAAAGAGTTATTTTTCCTAGAAGATATTCAGGGTGCAAAATGTAATTTGAAAGGGATTGAGAGGCATTTGGCTCACTTCTGCGAGGAAAGCAGAATTAATTGCTTCAAGACTTCGAGAACCCCTGAGAACAAAGCATCAATTGGCACTTTGAAGGCCTCAGCAATAGAGTTCTCTAGGGTGGTGGAAAAACGCCAGGTGGTATGCAGACATCAGCAAGCACAGCAATACTTGGAAAAGTGGATCACAGGCAATTGTGCTGGTAGAAGCAGCATTCTTCTCTAGCCCTGGAAATCTAGCAAGGCATTCGTGAATCTTGGTCGTGTGTTAGATGCCAAGATGCATTATAAAAGAAACATTGTCTCACCCCTATCCCTCACAGAGATCCAATGGCGTGAAGATGAGATTCAAATACATAATTACACAAATAATTACTTAATTCTAATTTCAATTTTGCTCAAAGGAGAAATACTGGGGTTAAAAGGATGTGTGTGTGTGTGTGTGTGTGTGTGTGTGTGTGTGTGTGTGTGTGTGTATTATATATATTTTATATAAATGGCAGATGTATATCTGGCAGATAAAATTAATTCGTTTGGAGGATTAACTGTAGAGGATTTAATAGGAGACACATACAAGGAGACCAAAGCTAGAAGACAGAACAAAACCAGCAATCACTATATTGGTAGGCTAGTGAATTTGAGTATGAATACATGTGATATCCTCACTATGAACTGAGGGTTGAGTATTAGAATAACAGGAGAGAAAAAAGGCAGTGAAGTATGATTATCACTGCATTACTGATCTTAAATTTAACCTAAAGTTTAGATAGCCTGACACTGTTACTTATGTGTCCTCCATTATAAAGCAGAGAGGGATATTTGGGACTCACAAACGAGAGATACTTAACTAGATGTAAAATACTGATCCTGACAAGTAAAAAGTTTCTTAAACTCGCTTTGGTACATCACATAACAATAAATATGTTTTTATTTTTTCATATATTTATGTTGAGATACTCAGTTTTCTGAAATTATTATTAGTAAATGTTAATCAAGCATAATTCAGGCACCACAGTCATTTTCATGTATATCTGTGCTGTTTTCTATCAATATGAAACCTTAAAAATAGAAGTAACCTTTAAAACCCAGTCTAACCTTGCATCCTGTTGAAAATAGACTATCAAAAGTCAAGCGATTTGACCATGTCTGTGGAGCAGCGTTAGGACTGCACAGGTCTCACTTGCGCCCTGCACGCCCTGCACGGCGTTCCTATTTCTTCCTTATTTTATCCATTTGTGTTTTGGCAAGGCATTTTTAAATTTTCTGGTTTCAATTCCCCCTTCTATTACTTCATTCTTTTTTAATTCTTCAATTTTTTGTTAACAATTATCCTGTATCTCTTTTTCCACCTCTTAATTTCTTTCTGATTTTATCCATTTTACATTTTCTTATCATTACATTTTATCATTATATAAATGAGACAGAATACAAATAAAAGTGGTTAGGAATGAATTATTTTTTCAGTGTAAACAGTGATAAATGATATAATAAGAGAACTTAAGGGAAATAAGAAAATACAGGAACTGAAGAGTCCCAATAGCTAACCACATGAAAATGTTAGAGCAAAAAGGCAAATCTTTATTCCTTATGTTGTAATCAGTGTATTTAAATCTTGTGATATGTTGAAAGTATTAAAGAGAAATAAAATGTACTCATTGTGTAAAAATGTACATTTTTCATTAAAAATTATTTGAAGTGCACATAAATATTCAAAAGTTAAAACTATTTTACATATGATTTCAAAAAGTTACTCATAAAAATTATTGTTAAATACACAAATTTTAATAAACAATAAACTGTTGACATTTAAAATAATGTAAAAAAATGTACATTTTAATTGAGAATTTTATTTAAATATTAAATATTTTTGTAAAATAAAATATTTTATCTTCTAGTTTTCAGTGATTACCTAGTTGCCAATGACAAGAATCAGTGTCAAGATACTCATTATGTCTAGACCTATACTTATACAAATTTAAGAGAATTTAAATTGTTTAGGAGAGTAGAATATTCCCTAGGTACCACATGTGATATTTCAAATACCATATTAATTTAAAATATCACCATATTAATAGCGATTAACTCCAGAACTTCCCATTGGAACGAAAAAGAAGCAAGAAAATAACTCTTAGCAAAACTAGGAAATAAAGTGTTTTTGAGAGATGCTGTTGAATTCATGGTATCTGAGTTAAACATTTTCTTTCTTCTGATCTAAACATCCTGCTGCATAGATCATTTTGGTACTCTGAAACAGCACTACCCACAAATATGCATGACATCTGAGAGCAGTTACTTAGTGTTTTGAGGGTGTAGTACAAGAGATGTGGAGAAATGTTTTCCTGGGGTCTGAAGATTGTTAATCAAGACAGTGAATGTTTAGGATTCCCAGGGACAGTCTGCCATACTGAATGTAGAAAGCTGTGTATCACAACGAGAGTGTATATTCCTTTATTTTATTTTATTTTATTTTTTGAGACACCGTCTTACTATGTTGTCCAAACTCCTGGGTTCCAGCCTTCCTTCTGCCTCAATCTCCCAAGCAACTGGGACGACAAATGCGTGCCACCATGCCTGGCTGTATTATTTAATACTGTGTGTATGTGTGTGCACATATGTACGTGTATGTGTGTTTGTGTGTGTCTTTGTGTGTGACAGAAAGTCCTGTTGAAGGTGCGAAATCCAAGAGAAGATGTTTGTCTTCTCGCTTATAAATCTCACAATAATTTTCGTCATCTTTTCTTATGAGGGCACTCATCCAGTCATTACACTCTTCACCCTTGACCCAGTCATTTCCCAAAGGCCCTACCTCCTAATATCAACACATTGGGGTTTGGGATTTCAGCAAATACCTTTTAGAAAAACATAAACCTTCAGTTCACTGCAACTGGCGTGGACCTGGAGGTAGAAAGGTATACAAAGTAGGATAAGCACGATAAAGCAAAAATAGAAAATTTGTGGGACTAAGACGTCAGATATTCTTTGCAAAGGATTTTAATGATATCCTAGAGAAGAGGAATAATGTACACTTAAATTATTTTATTATATATTATGTGTTGTTGATATGGGAGAGGGACAGGAAAATGCTGAGTAGGTAAGGATGGGGTCCCTGGCAAGGGGTCCCTCAGGCCTATGCCCACAGACCTAAATGAGGATAGGCATTTCTATTTTCATGCCCTAAAAAGTTGCCTTTTGGCCCGCCATGCCCCCATCCTATACCCATAAAAACTCGAGACCACAGTGGGCACAGACACAAGTGTCTGGATGTCGAGAGGAGCAGAAGAACACACCACCAGGCACCACCAGACACGAGCAGATCAGCAATGGTAGAACAACAGGGACATCTAGGAGAATTTGGCTGGTGGCAGTTGGAGGAGAGTCCAGCTACTGGGTGACCCAACTCCAGAGCAAGGCCACCACTTTCCCATTCTATCTCCCTTATGGCTCCCCATCCATCTTGCTGGGAGCTACCTCTACCACTCAACAAAGTCTTCTCCTAATACACACACACACACACACACACGTGTGTATATATACATATGTATATGTATATATAAAAATAAGGGTGGCAAAAGTGATATGATTTCTCAGTAGTAGTTTTTACTTTCTCTCATACTAGCGGAGTTTCTCGCCACCCAGAATAAAGCTTTCTTTGCATCTGACTTTGGTCTAGCTATTTCATGCTCATCTTATGAGGATGCTCCGAGTCTTAGTGGGATTCTCTAGAGCACAGGATTCAAAGCAGAAAATCTTATTGCCTTAGTCATAGAGTAACACTGCATAGTTAATCAAAAAGTTTCTTGACCACAAATGTTTATTGGATTTGCCTAGCTGAAGTATGTTTATTAATTATTTGCAGCATTCTTTTAATATTTTAAAATTCAACAGAAATATGTATCGATATGGTTTGGATTTGTGTCCCCACTCAAATTTCATGTGCAATTGTAATCCTTAGTGTTGGAGGTAGGTCCTAGTGGGTTGGAGGTAGGTCCCATTAGGGCAGTTTCCCATGGTTTAATACCATCTTCTTAGGTGCTGTTCTCATGATAGTGAGCGAGGAGTGAGTTATCATGAGATCTGGTTGTTTAAAAGTATGTAGCACCTCCCCCGCTTCTCCACCTTCTGCTCCAGTCATATAAAGATGCTTCCTCCTGCTTTGCCTTCCACCATGTGTAAAAGCTCTCTGAGGCTTCCCTAGCCACACTTCTTGTATAGCCTGCAGAACTGTGAACCAGTTAAACCTCTTTTCTTTATAAATTACTCAGTCATTGCATTTCTTCATTACAGTGAGAGAATAGACTCATATGTTGAAGAGTAACTTAATATAGAGAGATCTACACATACAAATATAAATCTGTGTATGATTCATGAATACATTTAATTAGCATTAGGTTTGCCTCCAAGTTAGAGAAAAGCCAAAATAATAGTGATTTAAATAAACAACAGTAAACTTATCTGTCATAAAAACAAAATCCAGAGGTAAGAAATGATCTTGGGATAATTTGATAGCTATGCTCTATGAATCCTCCAAAAACCTGGAATCTTCCCATTTCCAAACCTTGCCATCCCTAACATTTGATCCTTGAGGCACAAATGTGTTATATGTACTCCAGGGAGTGTGTGCAGAAAACTCTGAAAAGGGGACAAACAGAGAGGTGCCAACTGAATCTTAAGAAATTTTCCTGGCAGCTGCCATGTGGCAGTTCTGTTTAAATCTCATTGGCCAGAATTAGTTACATGGGTAAACATAGATAAAAATAAAGCTTTATTCTGAATAGCAAGAAACTCTGCTAGCATAGGAGAAATGAAAAACAACTACTGATGGATAATATTGCTTTGCCATGCTTATTTTATATAGATAGCTTATTGAAGGCATATAATATATAATACTACAAAATAATTTCAGTGTACATAATTCTCCCCTGGAATATTGATGAAATACTTTCTAGGTTTACTCTCATGTGTTTTTATTTGTTCTTTATCTTGTTAACCCTACTTTGTGCATTTATCTATCTCCACATCCATGCCACTAGCAGTGGACTGAATGTTTATCCCCAACCCCAAAATGAGTATGTTGAAGTCTCAAACCCCAATGTGATGATATTGAGAGGGAGGGCCTTTGCGAGGTGATTGAGTCATAAGCGAAGAACCCTTATGACTGAATTAGTGCTCTCATAAAAAGAAGAGAAAAAATTCTTATTACTTGTTTCATGTGAGAATACAGAGAGATGACAGCTGGCTCTTAGGAAACCCTCACCAGATACTGAATCTACTGATGCCTTGATCTTGGATTTCCATGGTTTCAGAATGGTGACATATAAATTTCTAGTATTTTTATGAGCTACCTAATCCATGGTATTTTGTTATAGCAGCCCAAATTTACTAAGACACCAGTTCAGCCAGTTTTGTTAAGAATTGACCCATATACTGATTGCAAACTGTTTTTATATTTGCAGTTGTGCTACATTTGCTCTTTATAGATCCTAAGGGCATTGTATTCTGTTTCATTTTATAAAAATGATAAAACTTTGGAGATATTACACTATTGATACCTTTTGCAAGAAACATGCCTACAAATACTTTCTGTTGCTGTGGTGGCAGGGGTTTTATCCAGTGCCCTCACCTTTAGAATGCAAAACATAGTGTCTGGTTTGATTATTGCCTTACCATCATTAGAAGTCCTTTACTCTGGATTAGTTTCCATAATTCATTAATAAATGCCACTGTCCCCCAAAAGTACAGTTATTTAGAGCTAAAATTACCATTGTTAAATTCTTTTTTGAATTTTATTCCTTTTTTTTGAATTTTATTACTTTTATTAACACCACATTTGTTTATTTCACTGTTTAGTGATTATTCGTGAGTTTTTTCTCTTCTTTCTAGATTCTAATTTCATCTGTAAGAAATGTGTATAAAACACAGTCCTTGACACATAAAAACTAAAATATATAAATAATATATTGACTGTTGATTTACACTGAATGTATATTAATGACAAAATAGTTATGTATAATGCCAATTGAAAGAAGAAAACTTTTCAGAAGTCTTTGTCAGCTTTTGTCAAATCAGGGAGAATCAAGTAGGGGAATGGGAGTAGATTGCTATAGCTATTAACTGTCATGGAAACAATAATAGAGTGTCTCTGTATTCCAACTTGGAATGAAAATGGTAAAAGAATTTAACAAAAGGGGGAAAGCATGGTTTTTGACATATATTTTGGACTTAACACTGGAATTTAAAATAAATAGTGGACAAATAATTATAATCCCCAAATATCTTTAATATAAATTAATCATTTTTAAGAAGCCAGTTCTGCTTTGGAGTATCTTGAGAAGTTAGAAATCTCTTCTACTTGCATGTTTCTACTGAATGTACCCAGGAGTCTAGCTTTCTATCAAGTCCACATCAAGATGGTTGTGATAAGAGGAAAAACCACAAATCTCAGGGCCGGTAATAACTTGTATAAGTTATCAAGATAACAGTTTCCTGAGGGAGTGATACAGACATTTCCACTTAGAAATTCTATTGTCTGTTGTCTTTCTTATTCCATCTGTTTCCTTCAAATTCCTCATCCACATTTCCTGTGAGAAAATTTTGGCAAGAAGCGGATAGTGATTCTATATGCCTCCAAACCTTGAGCTTGCCATGTAGTTGCCCTGTTAAAGTGCAGATACACCCATGGATACATTCTGAGGTAGAACTGTATTTTGCCTCATTTCCTCAGTTTATGAAACCTGGATTTTCAACTGTTCAGATACAAGGGATTTATGGTTATATAAATAGGTATGCATAAAATAAGGTATATGTTGAATTTGTACTATGAAATATAAAGTTGATTCAAGGAATTAAGACATAATTAGCTCCTGCATATACTTTTACCATGTAGAGTTAAGGAACAAATAGAATAAAGCATGAAGGTAACTCAATTTCCTAACAGCTATAAAATATTTTCAAAGATATATATTATTAATTAATATTTTTCATTTTCTTAAGAATTTAAAATTCAGATGATCAGATATTCTTCCCTGATTTATCTGGAATCAGTGTTGCCACAAATTTACTACTTACTCATAATTATGATATGAAAAATAAGTCTTAAAGGTTTATGTTAAACCTCAGTTCTATCAAAACTATCAGATTTTTCAGGCATTCAATTGTATATATTTTGTTTTATAAGTAGAAATTTGCTTTGTTTGAAATAATGAGAAAAGAATTTGTTGCTTCTTGCTTACAAAAGTCACCTGGAAAAGATGTTAATATTCTGCAATGACAGAGACAGCAGTTGCTATGACATTAGTTTTTGACTTTAACAAGGATAATCCGTAAAACTGCTCAATCTTCACATAGTTTTCAAGACATGTGTTAATTGATATTAGTTTTTGAGGGCAGCACTTATTAGAGGTAGGTGTTGATATACTAGAGAATCTGTAATTTACTTGTGTATATGTGTGTGCTCATTAAAGGTATAAGCGTTTTTAAATATTGATTTTTTAATATGGTATATATTATATAAGAGTATTTAAGTGCTTATCTTGACTTGAAGTTTGCACATTAGGTGAATTTTAATATTTTAGTTTGGGGAAGTTTTTACTTGAAGGATTTTTAAAATTATGATTAATAGTCTTTCTGGGATATCTGGTATTCAATGAAGAAAGTAGAACAAAAGTGGGCCCAGTCATCCTTAAAGTCATATGAGCTTTACAGTTGCTATAAAAGCAAAAGTCAATTACAAGTGTGATTGATTGATAGCAATGTAACATAAAGCAAGTTAGCTGAAAAGATTAGCATTCAGCTTTTCAAGAGACTTATAAAAGAAAGTTCCAGGCTCACAACTTATAATCAATGTCAAGATTTATTCAAATATGTCAATTGATTTTTCTGTTATGCTCTCAGAATAATTGAGAAATGTAATGAATTTAAAAAATGACAAAAGAGTACCACTCTCTTGCTAATTGGCAATAACTTTGAGTAAATCCCTGCCGATGTGCAGGAGAAGACAGGAAAGTGTTAATCACCTCAGTTTGGTGACTTAGTCCCACACATTTACATTATCATCCTCACCTGCACTGTGGAGGACCTCTCAATCTTGAGTTTTAGAAGTAAATGACACTGAGAGAAAGAACTATAATTAATGTAAATAAACAGAAGCAGGATGTCTGGATTATGTTTAAAGCAAAGAGGTGATTTCAAATAGCCTTATTGTAACTTTGCAAAGATGTTTATTGGATTCATAGTTTTCGTTTAATAAATCTTGCTCTCTGATTAGAGGAGAGCTTATTAGATTAGTTGATCAAGTATTTATTTACTCAATGTAATGGTGATTGGAGTCATAAAATAGACGTCACTTTTAAAGAGAAAACTTTAAGGAAGAAAGTAAGGTGCGTAAATGTGATCAAAGCATTGTTAGAATGACATAAACCGAGGATAAAGACAGACTATCTAGATGTGTCTGTGAAGTAAGTCTGAAATTTAAACACAAGGTCATGGGGGCAAACTGGGGAGAATTTCCAACTGGAAAACTACCTAAAAGTAGATTAACTCTTTTCTCTTCTTCATCTTTCATCTCTCTCTGCCTTCTCCTTCCTTTTCTATTCCTGTTTCTGTCTTTTCCCTCCCACAGAAATTCTCAACTCCTGGTCAAGTTGCTACTCACTAGCTAGTCTTCAAGTTGGTCACTCAATTGTCAAGTCTTTACCAGGCTTATAGAAACTCTTCAGATTCTGAGCAGGAATTGAAGAGTATATGACAATTCTCCAAAAAAATATGTTTTTAAAATTTTGTTGCAACATCTAAAGTAACTATTTAATTTATCTAACTAAATGAATTTTGAAAAAAATAAAAGCTTCCCATGTACAGAAGAAGATGGGAAAGTGTTAATTACCCCCATTTAATGATGTGGTTCCACACAATTACATTACCATCCTCACTTGCACATTTTGCTGATTGCATAATTTTAACAATTATCATAACTGATTTAACCTCTTTGTTTCAGCACACATGTGAAGAAAGTGAGTTTATACAGTATCTAATAAAATAGATACTCCCAAATACCTAATAGCAAAATTTAAATATCTAGTGACAGAGGACTATTTTAAAAATTATTGTATATTCATTACATGAAATATTGTAAGAACCCTACTAAAATAATTTTGTAAAATTTTTATGGAAACTACTTATGTTACACTCTTAAGAGGACAAAAAAGAATTCAAAGTTAAATGTTGGTTAAATTTTAGTAAATGTTTAACATTTACTAAATGCCTGGTATACTGTGACCACAGTAAGCTTATTGTTATCACACAAAGTGTATCTTATTACCCATGTTGACAAACAGTGCTGGAATTTAGTTTTACTTGAGATGCAATTTGGAAGTTAGCTTTTTCACCCACAGAAAAGCAAAGTAAACTCCCTCCTGTCTCACAGTGGGTGGGGAAGAATAGAAACAAGAAAGATAGCAGGCAATGAATATCTCTAGTGCTGGATGAAGAAAAAGAAACCATTTCCAGTAATAACCCACTAAGGTTAGGGATTTTTGGATGTAAATAAGACCTCTTTAGAAACATACTCAATGAACAAGCATCTGTACTTTAAAATAGCTTTGTGTAATTGCAGATTTAGAGACATAATTTCTTGCAAATAATAATAAAGATTTTGAAAGAAGGAAACAGTATCTCTGTGCACACTGGAAGGGCATAAGTGGTACATCTGTAAGAGGAAATTAGACTGAAAGAAATATTTCTCTGTCACATTTGACCAAAGGACGCCACCAACACCTTAGTGGGGAGGAGTTGAAAATTAAGAAACACGCCATTATTTATTGAAAGATGTAACTTTTTATGTTTAGGTTAATTATATTCTGTTGTCATTCCATCTTGAGTATTTATAATTGTAGCTAATTAATTTTGCTTTATTCATAAAGAGCCAAGTTAAAGGATCTCTAAAAGTGGGGTTTTAGATAGGTGTTTATCTCAGATTTGATTTTACCTAATTGTGAACTGTATGGGTTTTAATTGGTAAAAACATATACTCAATTCTCTTTTTACCATGTGGACTTGAACCTGTCTGGTTATGCAGCTAAGAGAAATAAAATTATATAAAATTATATAAAAATATGGACATAGGCTTTTAGGAAGCAAGAAAAAATCTAAACATAATTTGTGGGGTAAGGTTTGGGACTGATTTACTGTCCCTTTCATAAGATTTCAAGTATTGTTATTTTACTAAAATCTATTACTCTGTCTCAGGCAAAATAAGGAGAATATATAATAGTATTATTCATGCAATATTTATTAAAATTAGTTATCATAAATATCTTATTAATAGATGTTATTAATCTATTTTCAACTGACATCACTAATTTTAGCAAATCCTTTCTGTTCTTTGGTGTCAATGGCCTTTAGCCAAAGATCTCTGAAAATACACTTGTAGTTGAACAAGTGGAGTTTGTTGCTCACTGCATTGAGAAAGAGCACACACCATGGGAAATAATGAAGTATTTCAGTAAATGGTTAGAAAGTACCTGTTACAAGATTTGAGCTTTGAATGTTGAGTAATTTTGACAATAATCTAAAGAAGTGAGCCTTCATCTGGATTGGATACTGTCAGGAAGGTAGAATAATTCTATGATTAGTCATTTAAAGAAATCTTAATAGGAAGATTTCTTTAAATGACTAATCACTCATATTAATTGGAAGTCACTCCAGCAGTCACTCATATTAATTGGAAGGGGAAAGGATTTGATATTTTGCTCGTTGCACCAACAAAAATAGTGTTTTTTTGTTGTTGTTGTTTGTTTGCTTGTTTTTGTCCAACTATATTATTATCTCAGATTGTTTAACTTCAGCCTGAAAACATGGATCACCTGTGAGCATCAGCCCAGTTCTCAGATGTCAGATGTTGCCTTTCTTTTTCTTTGTCATTGGCAATGCCATATTCTAAAGCATCACCAGAATGTCTATTTTTACAAGTTCCAGTGCCTATCTGAGAGCTGTGGCTAAATCTGGCCAGAGACTAAGATCCCTGGAAAATAAACTCTAAAAAATAAATAAGTAAAATACACATTTTTTAAGCCAGTTGTATTGCTAAAGAGCTCATATTTTCTACTCCTAGTAATTTCTGGGAATATTTTTCTTTTTTATTTAAGTGCTAAAGATATCCTTTGAGTATCTGTCCTGACTCATTTGCCTATTAAGGGCCACAGCCTCTTTTAGCCTAGGAGGAGTTAGTTTCTCTGGATTAGGAAGGAGTATACTAAATGTTTCACCTGGCTGTACCAAGAAGAAGGAAAACATCAGTGAAATAAACCAGATCGGTGGATAGGAAAGATCATCATTGCAAAAATGCAAAGTCAATCATGTCGAAGGCCAGTACCACAAGAAATTGAAGACAGCACTCTGTGAGACAACACAGCCAAGAAATGGGTTGAAAGAAGGGATAAAAATGAGGTACCTGGGAGTGGGTTTCAAGAAGATACCCTCCCATGCTGAGCATGCTGCCTCTGGGGACTTGTTCGCTCCTCTCTGTCTCTTTTGTAGGTGAGTCCCGTCTGCTAAAAGTGGCCATACCTTCAGGTCCCTTGACCCAAAATAAGCAAACAGAGGATCTAAAAAGACATACATATATATGTATATGTATACATCTGGGTATATACATGTGTGTACATATATGTACGTGTGTGTGTGTAATTTTAACAGAAATCACATATACTTCATTAAACATGTTCACATAAAACTGATGTGGTTGACATGCACTATTTTAGTGAGAACATTTTCCAAACCCTCAAAAAAGAGAGAGGGAAAAAACTACTTAACAACAAAACAGAATATTGAGAATGGAAACTATGTATGAAGTGTAAGAAATGTATCAATGGTGGTGTCTGACAATGAGAAATAATAGCCTTGCTTCTTGGCTTGATCTTTTCCCACTTCAATTCCTCTCAAGGATCCTCTTTGCCTCTTATTATCCCATCCTCTACTTCACAATCAAGATGAGGTTTTTGCTAAATAAAAATTGGTTCATGTTTTGCTCTGACTCTTCAAGACTCCTCTGACTCCTTATGTCTGTGGGAGAGCACTTCCTTGTTTTCCATGAACATTTTTAAGATACGTTAAAAGGTATTTTTAAGATTTTTTTTGGCAAATAAGGTAGGAAACAGTGATTCAGCAAGGTTAAAGAAGCTTCTGTACCACAGATTTTTTCACAGCTATGACTCATAGAACTGTGTTTATTATGCAACCTCTTTCCATGCTACACACGTTAAGAACATGGAGGACCTGGTGTACCAGAAAACAGTCATGGGTTCTTCGTGTCTGTTTCTGATTGGGCCAGTAAGGCCCATTCATCATCCCTCTTTTCTGCTTATCACTAGAGACAGAAACTAAAAACCATGGCTTCAGGCTGCTAAAAACCTAAAACAAAACAAAACAGAACAATAACAACAACAGAATACGGTGGTTGGACAAGCTTGTTTGATGTGAGCGTCATTGTTTTGGATTTGAGGACATTTAAGATCTAGCCCCTGCCAAGCACAGAAATCACATTGCTTACAAACGTGTTCATTACAGGCATGGTTTCCTGTAACTTCTTCTAGGTATCTTGTTCACTTTGACCATTCCCTTCATACCTCCCATATACATTTTTAGTTTAGCACCATTAACTTAATTTGAAAGCCGTTTCATTATGCCCATGCTCACCTCACCCTTACCCTCCATCCCGGATGAGTTTCTTAAAGGAAGGTTTCTGTCATGTGGATTCTGCATTTCTAACACAAGGCCTGCCGCAGAGTAGGTACCCATTTAATATTTGGTGAGTGAATTTTGTGGCAGTTTTTCTCCAAAGGCTTACAGTTAGTCAGTTTGGTTAAAAATGACCTCACAGATACTTGCTAGGCGTGGTAAGAGCTTTGCAAGAGAACAAATACAGTGCTGCCAAGAAATACAGCCACAGGAACCAAGTACCGTGTGTTGTTTTCGTTATTGTTTCAAGGTTGAACACTAGAGTGATGAAAAATGTATCGAATTATGGAATTTCAAGAAGATTTGAAGCGACTTTAGAAGTCATTTGGCTCTTCTCTTTTGTTGGCATTCCAATATCTTTGCTGCCAAGTGGTCGTACATCTTCTGTTTAGACACCAAAGTTCCTTTGGTAGGGAATTAAGCTTAATCTGTCTTGTGAGATATTTGTATTGATCTGAAAAAAGAAAAAGCAAAAATATAGGCTCTATTTACAATCCTAGGGTTGCCCTAAATAGCTACATCAGAAAAAATCTGATGCCTTTCCTCTTTGCAACTCTTCAAATAGTTATCTCTACTACTGCCCCATGCATAGTCTATTCTTTAAAATAATGTAGTAATAAGCAGCCCAAATCTTCATCTACGTAAGTCCTCAGGTTAGCAGTTCCTTGAATTCTTTTTTATGTGAACCATTACATTATTTTGTAACTTTTAAAGAATGACATGTAGAAATAAATACTATATTCCATGTGTGATGTAATCAGTGTTCAAAAATAATATATTTTAATTAATGTTGTTTTTAGACAGTGACATTACACTAATGACACTTTTAACTAAGACTGTACTTCATCTAAAACCTTTCCAGCCTTTAATGTATGCCGGGTGCCAGGATAGGTATTCCAATGAATAGTCATGAATTTGGACTTTTGGAACCATATATGTGGAATCTTATGTTTATTCTACTAAAATCTATTTTTGCAACATTTCTTCCCCAGACTATTGTTATTTTCCATCATGGCTTTGTTTTCTATTAAACATTTACTGAGCATCTCAGATGTATAAGACCCAATGTCATGCAGTAAGGATGCAAAATATGATAAAATGTATTTCCTGTCTTCCAGATATTAAAAGCTATATGAAAAGACACATAATAGTAATTTCAGGACAGCATGGAGGCAACTTTAACCAAATCATTGGTAAAAATATTAAACAGATGAAAGAGATATTGGGAGCATTCCAGTAGTAAATTTTCCTCCAGAATCACCTCCACCAATAGTCTTTATATACGTGTTTACAAATGTTTTTGAAAGTATATTTTACTTCCTGGAAACAGTAGTGACTGGCTCAAGGCTAATAGTTTACTTTGGTTGGATAATAAGGGAATGTTAACTAACTACACCCAAAGGATCTAGCCTGGAAAACATAGTGCATGAAATTTTATGTGTAGCCACCCAGTCCAGCATTTTTAAATTACTTTGAATTCTTCTTGCCTTATAGTATTTTCCTCTATCAACTGGAAAGAAGTGACTCAAATCACTTTGAAAATGACTTTCTAGGTATCATTAGATATCATGTTTTATTATTATCTTTCCAATAGACTGAACATGTCTAGTTCCATGAAACTTTTCTCAAACATTTTATTTAATGAACCTTATAATTTTATTTATGACACTAAAATTAGTTTTCTATTATAATGACAAAATATAATCTGAATATAAGACTCTTAATGAGATCTGTTGAATGCCAAATGGAGCGGAATGATTATTTTGGGGGAAAATATAGGATTTATTTTTTCAACAAGCAGATTCACTACATTATTTTCTAGAACTTTATCCCTCAGGTGTACACACTTTTAAAATCCTCATCCACTTGCCCATATCACCCTGGGAATAGAATTAGGAAACAGCTTACCATTAGCCTTTCATTATCAATTTACCAGTTTTAGACCATTTCTTCAACCTATAAAGCTATTCACATTTCCACAATTTTGTCTTCTTTACTGGTGATTAAATGTAAGATTTGTTAAGGGGCATATAAACAAAAACCTAGAGCATATGATTGAAATAAATTCCATTGGCCCTACATCTAAGAATGGGGAGAGTTTGGGCTCATTTTATTCATAGCACTATGATATAGTGCAATTTGGAAGGTCTTGAGACTACTCCCAGATTCAATAATTCCCTATAAGGAATCACAGAACTCAGAAAAGCTATTATACACGTGGTTATGGCCTGTTGCAGTGAAAAGATACAGATTATAATCAACAAAAGAAATCAGCAAAAGTTACGTAAAGCAGAATCCAAGACACAACAGATGTGAAACTTCTACTTGTTTTCTTCCTGTGGATTAATTCAGACAATGCTTATTTCCTTCACTATGGATATTTAAAATATGTATAATGTATTGCCCTCCAGAGAAACTCACCCAAGTCTTGGTTTAAGGGGTTTCATTGGGGTTGGTCACATAGATATGTCTGACTGCCTAGATATCTGACAGTTTTTCTAGAATTGAAGCTCATACTATGTGGCCCAAGGCCTCTATCAAGAATCACATTGCTAGCATAGGCTATCTGGCATAGCAGGTGATGAATACCACCAGGAGGCATCCTTTCCCTCATGTTAATGAGTTCCTATCTAGCCCAAGGTATCTCTAAAAATGTCATCTGGGTGCTAGGGCCTGGCTTCCATGACTCTGACTGGTGCCCTGTCCTCCTGTGGCCTAACTGGTATCCTAGATGCAAGACAAAGTCCTCCCTACTTCTCTCTTGTCAAGCAGAATGAAGGGGTGTTTTGGAGCTTTGAGATGTGCATCCTGGGGTTAAGGGAAGGGTGATGCCAGCATCTTTCTGGCTGCTCTAGCTGGTGTCTGGGTGTGTCAAGTGCCCCGTCAGTCCACTGCCTCTGGACTGAACTCAGCACCAGAACTCACCTAAGATCTTAAGTCTCTATGGTCTAGGCTTCTTTCAAGATTACTTGGAGACACAGAGTGCTTTAGCCCTCAGTGGCAAAGTTTGCAGGCACTCAAGTTTGACAGCTGGGATAGGCAAGTACCCTCTGGCCAGGGCTGGTTTAAACACTTCATCCTTGGGCCAGTACAGCTGAGTTGATCCTGGTTTCCTTTCTTCTCCAACAGGACAGCATTGAGTTAAATGCTTCACGATTGCTGTATTCTCCCTCTCTCAGTGCTCAGAGACTCTCTGCACCATGTGGCTAGCTGGGGTGGGGTGGCAGGGGTGATTCAGAACTGGTTGTTTTTGTTTTGTTTTGTTTGAGACAGAGTCTCATCTGTCACCCAGCCTGGACTGCAGTAGTGTGATCTGAGCTCTCTACAACCTCCACTTCCTGGGGTTGAGTGATTCTCCTAATTCAGCCATCTGAGTAGCTGGGACTACAGGCACCCACCACCACACCTGGATAATCTTTTGTATTTTTAGTAGAGATGACTTTTGCCATGTTCGCCAGGCTGGTCTCAAATGCCTGACCTCAGGTGGTCCGACTGCCTTGGACTCACAAAGTGCTGAGATTACAGGTGTGAGCTACTACACCTGGCCTCAGAACTGTCTTTTATAGCTCTTCATTATTTCTTTCAGAGATAAGTTAAAACCAGGTATTCTGAGTGCCCACCTAGGTTTTGGATCTTATAAAGTTGTTTGTTTGTTTTTCCTGTGTAGATAGTTGTTAACTTGGTATCCTTGTGGAAGGGGAGGATCTGTGGAGCTTTTGATTCTGCCATTTTGATGCAACCTTTTCTCCCAAAGTAACTACTGATAGTAAAGACTGACCACTGAAATTTTGTAATTCTTTTTGTTGTTGTTGTTTTGGGTATACTTTATTTCTTTCCTCCTTTCTTTCTGTCTTCCTTTGTGGTTTAATGGTTTTGTGTAGTGGTATGTTTTGGATCTTTTTAATTTATGTTTTACACATCAACTATAGATTTTTGCTAATGTTACCATGAGGGATACATAATACATCTCATACTAGTCTGTTTTAAGCTAGTAACAATTTTATTACATACAAGTGTATATTTTTGTTCCTTCTCCACGTTTTAGGTTTTTGATGTCAAAGTACACATTTTTAGTACTTTGTATCTCCTGAAAATTTATTTTAGCTACAGTTTTTAATAGTTTTGTCTTTTATTTATCAAGCTAGACTTTACATTTTACATACACCACTATTACAGTCCTATTTTTTATATGACTCTGTGCTATTTATAGCATTGAGATTTCTATTTATAGATGTTTTGTGTTATTTATTAATGACCTCCCTTTAGTATTTTTTTTAAATAATACTAGTGATGATGAACTTTCTAGGCTTTCTTTGTCTTGGAAATATTTTATTTCTCCTTCATTTCTGAAGGATAGTTTTGCATAGACACCAGCCTGAAAGTTATCTGAACTCATAATCTAAGAATCTGGGGTATTTATACACAAATGGAGGTTTCCTTTCCAGTCTTCTTAAGCGACCCTCTTCCCCAACTTCTTAATGTCTATTGCAACAGCCTATTCATTTTTTTCTTAGAGAATTTACTTCACTTATGTATGCATTTTTTTAAAAAGTTCATTGACTATCAACAGTTCTCTTTCCCAGTCATATAGTCTCTGAGGGAGAAAAAAAAAAACAAAACCCTGAATCAATTTCACATAATATTATGTAACCGGTATCTACCATAGAGTCTGGCACATAGCAAGCCCTTAATAAAATTTGTTAAATAATAGAATAAAGACTGACATCTCAGAAGAAAAATAATACTTATACAGTAATTTCCTGGAAATCCATAAGAAAAAAATTTAACTAGCTTTTTATTTTCCATAGATAATGAATAAAAACTTTAAATAAGATTAGACTGAGAGGAAAAGATAAAATATAATGCAGAGTTCAGCTGTTAAACTTCATTTATTTTTGCAAATGATTGCAATACATGCTTGTTTTAACAAGTCATACAATTTACTACAGAGTCTTATAAAAACAAAATTCTTTTCTCTTGCAGAACATACCCATTCAATTCATTCCTAGCACCCTGAATAATCAATGTAATTAGCCAGTTATGTATTTTCCTACATCTTTTTAAAGTTAATACATATAGCAGCCACATTTAAGAGATATTGGTATATCTTTTTTCCCCCAAATAGACCTTTATTATAGACATTATTCTTCAATTTTATTTAAAAAATAAGCTGATAAGCAACTTCAGCAAAGTCTCAGGATACAAAATCAGTCTGCAGAAATCACAAGCATTCCTATATAACAACAACAGGCAAACAGAGAGTCAAATCAGGAATGAACTCCCATTTACAATTGCTACAAAGAGAATAAAATACCTAGGGATACAACTAATAAAGGATGTAAAGGACCTCTTCAAGGAAAACTACAAACTACTGCTCAAGGAAATGAGAGGACACAAACAGGTGGAAAAACATTCCATGCTCATGATTAGGAAGAATAAATATTGTGAAAATGGCCATACCGCCCAAAGTAATTTATAGATTCAATGCATTCCCATTAAGCTACCATTGACCTTCTTCACAGAACTGGAAAAAAAAAACACTTTAAACTTCATATGGAACCAAAAGACAGCCTTCATAGCCAAGACAATCCTAAACAAAAAGGACAAAGCTGGAGGCATCATGCTACCTGACTTCAAACTATACTACAAAGCTGCAGTACTCAAAACACCATGGCACTGGTACCAAAACAGTGATATACACCAACGTAATAGAACAGAGGCCTCAGAAGCAATGCCACACATCTAAAATCATCTGATCTTTGACAAATCATACAAAAATAAGCAATGAGGAAAGGATTCCCTGTTTAATAAATGGTGTTGGGAAAACTGGCTAGCTATGAGCAGAAACCTGAAACTGGACCCCTTCCTGACACCTTATACAAAAATTAACTCTAGATGGATTAAAGGTTTAAACATAAGAACTAACACCATAAAAACCCTAGAAGAAAACCTAGGCAACGCCATTCAGGACATAGGCACAAGCAAGGATGTCATGACTAAAACACCAAAAGCAATGGCAGCAAAAGCGAAAAGAGACAAATGGGATCTAATTAAACTAAAGAGCTCCTGCACAGAAAAAGAAACTATCATTAGAGTGAACCAGCTACCAACAGAATGGGAAAAAATGTTTGCAATCTACCCATCTGACAAAGGGCTAATATCCAGAATCTACAAAGAACTAAAATAAATCCATTCAAAAGAAACAAGAAAAAATCCATTCAAAAGAAACAAGAAAAAAACCCAAATCCATTCAAAAGTGGGCAAAGGATATGAACAGACACTTTTCAAAAGAAGACATCTATGAGGCCAAGAAACATATGACAAAATGCTCATCATCATTGATCATTTGAGAAATGCACATCAAAACCACATTGAAATACCATATCATGCCAGTTAGAATGGTGCTCATTAAAAAATCTGGAGATAGCAGATTCTGGAGAGGATGTGGAGAAAAAGGAATACTTTTACACTGTTGGTTGGAGTGTAAATTAGTTCAACCATTATGGAAGACAGTGTGGTGATTCCTCAAGGATCTAGAAACAGAAATTCCATTTGATCCAGCAATCCCATTACTGGGTATATACCCAAAGGATTATAAATCATTCTATTATAAAGACACATGCACACATATGTTTGTTGTGGCACTGTTTATGATAGCAAACACCTGGAAACAAACCAAATGCTCATCAATGATAGACTGTAACCTACATTATCAACTTGCTCTACTTTTCTGCTCACTTAATGATTAACGTCAACATCAATGCACATACACAGACACACATACACACACATTTACATTTACACACACGAATGTCATTATGTTACTTCTAAGAAATGCAATTGTATTATATATCCTTTTATAAGTTTTACTTTTGTCACTTATTAATACCACCAGGAATAACTGGCAAATATCCAATTCATTGTATTAATAGCTATAGCCTTTCATGAAGAAAAGACACCATAATGTATTGTTCTTATTGTCTCCTTAATCTTTATTGACATCAGTGTAATGGAATCTCTCAATGTGACTTCAATTTACATTTATGTAACTACCGGTGAATTTGAGTATTTCTATGTCTGTTGGTAGTTGGATTTGCTGTCCTAAAAAGTGTGTTTTTTTTTTTTTTATATTTTATACATATTTCTGTTGGGTTTTCAGTTATTTTTTGATTAACTTGTGGCTAATATGGGGCTTCAGTAAGTCATTGGCACTGAAAACATTTCAAATATTTTTTATTTATCTATTTGGCTATAATTACTCATTTTTCTATATAATTATTTTCTATTTCTACATAGTCAAACATTATATTCTTTCATATTTCAAGATCCTCTGTTTTAAGAAGTTCTGCCCTACAATTAGTATATACATTTTATATTTTAAAATACCATTGTTTTGTTTTTACATCAAATCTTTTGTAGGTTTTTTTTTTTTAATTTGCTGAGAGAAGTTTTCAACTTTATAGCTGGAATTTATTAAGTTTTTTTTCAGTGATTTCAACTATTACATACTAAATTTTTACATCTATTGCAATCTCATATTTTTCTATTCTGTTCTACTGATCTATTTGATTATTTCCAGTATATTAATTTGAATGTATCATGTCATAGTATTTTGTAATATAAGACAAGTATTCTTTCTCTTTTTGTTACATGTTTTACTACATCTAAATATTTACCCTTTTATATTAACTAGTTAACTGATTAAAAATTAATAACTGCTAGTTAATCTAACTCTACCCCTCCCTTTAAAATACTGGGAGTATTGTTATACTTTAATTTGATTCATATATTAGTTTTAGACAATTCTAGATTGCTAAATTTTTAAATAACATTTTATACTGGTACTTATAATAAATTATAGCATAAGATCTTCATTATAAAATGTTAAAACTCCAATTTATCAAATTGTTTTTTTATTTTCACAACCTAAGGAACAAAAAGTATAAACTATGTAACCATGTGGGTAAAGAAGTTATCAGTGATAAAGTAAAGAGAAACTAGGAAACACTGGTTTATTTCTCTTTCCAGGAAAACATTAAATAGCTGTAGCTATATGTTATCTTTTTTAAGATCATGTTTCTAAAAGTGAAAAACTCTATATTAAATCAAAATTTATGAATTTATTCTTAAATAGTAATCAAAATTAGGAATGTACAAATTGATATTTTAAGTTAAAGCAAGAACAGCCATCCCTAATGCTTTGAGGCTTTTTCTTGTATTGTGATGCAGTACAGTCACCCCTCAGTATCTGTGGGTTTTGCATTGGTGGATTGAAAATATTTCAAAAATATTTTTAAAATTTGCAGAGTAGTCCTGGAGCCAGTATCCTACAGATACCAAATGATGACTCTACTGTTTTATCTTTGTTGTATTTGCATTTTCATTTGGATTATCCTTATAGTAACAAGAATGTGAAGAGGATCCTTTATATTTACTTCATTTTCTAAGTGATATTATGGTTTATTTCTCTCAGGGATTTCACTTGCTTGTTTTATTTTCTCTTTTCAGTGCAGATTTTTTTCACATAAAAGATGCACTACATTAGCTGGTTTATCATATTCCCTAAGCTTGCCTTGGCTAGTACCAAATTGGTTAGCATATCCAGTTTGTGTTTTGATGTTTGGAGAAATACTCAATACCTTAGTAGTTTTTATAATAAGTAAAAAGAGGAAGTAAAATTAAAGTAATAACTCTTTTTAGTTTGTTGATTTTCATTGTTTCATTTATTACAACTTTAGTAATAAATTTAGTTTTTCGTTTTCTGTTTCCAGCCCCACCCCCACCCCCCTTTTTTTCCAGATTATTTCACTACCTATCAACTGTCTTTCAAGTTCCTCTTCCCCTTTTGTACTTTGAAGTGTTTTTATTTTCCAAGTTTCTGTCCTGGGCAAAGTTTTCATCTCATTCCAAGCCTCTTATTTGACAATCTCATTCACTCTGTTATTTCTGGTTTGCTGAATTCTCAGTTGACATGCCGGTTCCAGTTTCTGTAATGAAATTCAGACTTTAACATCAGACTTTCTACCATACATGATCTCTGCATGGAATAATCACCTGAGTGATTGAGGATCCTTTATATTTACAGCATCTTTACAATGTGAGTAAAATCACCACCTGCCTCACAAATATATCTGTTTGTTGTTGTTGTTGTTCTGTAATAACACCACCATTTTCTTGGCTGTTCAAGCTGGAAATCTCAGTGTCATCCCCACCTGTTTACTTTCCTTTTACTCCAATATCCAGGAAACTATAAATCTTGCTTAATTTGCCTTATATTCTTTTATTCTCAAGTCTTTTCAGCTTTTTTATTGTCACATCGTCTAACCTCATGTAAATCAACATCATCTCTTGCTTTGATTATTGCAGTGGCATCCGAATTAATCTGGCCTCCCTCTAACCTGTTGCCCTCACTTTAATCATATTATTCTTAAGCTTAAAATCTGTGTGTGATTCTATGTTGCACTTACAGTAACCCCATTATCAAAACTCCAGATTTTTTTTTCTGGATACTTTTTTAAGTTTTTGAACATCTTTCCTTTCATGTGCCTAGCCTTACATATCTTGACAAACTGGACTGAACCCCTTAAAAATTTCCAGACATGTCATTTTTTTTCTCACCTCCAGGCTTATTTACATGCTTATCCTTAGAACAGTCTTCTCCAGTTGGCATTAAATGCTATACATTCTTCAAGGTTTTTGTTGTTGTTGTTGTTCTTATCATGTTAATTTTTTCCAAAGGTATCGTAAATTCTCCTGTTCAATTCAGCCTCTCTTCATTCTATCCAAAATTACTATTGAGTAGTCATGGCAAATTAATCTTATGGTACTCACATTTCTCATTCATAACATACGTGATAGTGTCTCTTAGAATTGTTTCATGAATTAATTGATACAATGCATATGAAGTACTTAGTATGCAACTAAGAAATAAGTAAATGTTAATCATTTAATTATTTTAATAAATATAATTACTTCTTACATTTTGTATGTCTTGCATTAATCTTAGCAGAGACTTTATCTGATTTATTATCTGCAATTATTTGCCTTCCATGTAAAAGTAGGAGTTCAAAAATATTTGTGTATATGGATGGAAGAAGGGACCTGGAATGACAGAGGATAACATTTGAAAAATGTCTTATATTGCTAATTTTACTTTTTGCTATGAGACTCCTTAGGTCATATAATTAACACAAATCAAAGATGAGTTTTATAACTGGAGCCAGATTTGGGATATGAAAATATTTTTAAGCATCTCTGCTTATGAATTTTGATACTTGGGAACTTTGAGAAATAAATATAAAACTCTAAGCCCCTCAACCAACTAAAAAGATCATCTGCTGGTCAATTAGATGCCAGAGAAATCTTGGAAGTCGAATTCTCTGCTATGACTAGATGGGAGATCAGACATGACTTGTTATACCTTGTGCCCTGCTAATCACAATTAGGCTTTATTCCCTAAGGACTAAATGGAAGCTAACCCTTTCAAATGACTCCACCATCAGTATCAACCAACTGCCTGATGTTACCTCTCCTTTTTGCCTGAAAAAAAAATGAATGGGTCTAGCCAGTCTACAGAAAATGCACAGTGAGGGATTTTGAGTCACCCGTTTCACCTTTTGACATGAGAGGGATTAAAACTCCACCCATGGATCATGCTAACCGCACTATTTTTTGAACATGAGTCCTGTGGGGAGAAACAAAGCTCAATTGCACAGGTGTTTTGTTCTCCATTCATAAATACTTGTGGCCTTCTGTGGCTTATTAAATTATGTGTTTTTGGCCACTTTGTTCAGCATAAATCCCTTTTATTTTTATTCCACCCCCCACCCCCGACCTCAAAGTATCTGGTTTCTGCTTCTGTCCAGAAGCTAGGCATCCCAGCCTCTCAGAATGACTCCCCTGCAGCCTGTAACCCTTTATGAGAAGTAAAGCTCTGCTTTCAAAATCTATGAACCTTGTCCTTCTTCAGCTGACCCCTTTAAACTCTGCACTTAGTTGTATGTCTTAGGAAATAAAAACTCTTCTGAAAATCAACCCCCTTTTTGGGATATTGCAAAATACTTAACTTATAAATAGCTTAATTCATTCTGTAACAGCAAGCAACTTCCTAAATGACAAATATTAAGGTATGTAGACAGAATGGACTGGAGTTGAGTTTGATCCATAGTCATAGACTCTCTAGAAGTACCTAGCATCTCCTGGAATTTTGTCTTTTTATTGAGTGTGTCTAGGTGAGCTGAAAAAGCTGTTGCCATCAGAGCATATGCAAAGGCTTTCATAATGAAGATCCAGTACATTAAAACCATTAGTAGCTAAGAGTTCAGGGATTCCTTCTGCTAGCCATTTTCCTAACAGATACAGGAATTTGTTACTGTTCCTCTTTTAAAATTTTAATCATTGAAATACTTATGCTTACAGTTTTGGTAAACCCAAGTACACACTGTAAAATTCTAGAGTTCAAAATACAAGCAACCTGATGGATTTTGAAACCAAAGAATGCAGGAACAGGGGGATGAATACTTCAAGAACATGAGGTGATTTGGCTAGAGACAAAAGTGAGAATAGTGACCACAGGATAAATAATATAAAAAGAAAATAACATTATTAGAAATGACAACTGAAATAAATAAATACAACTACAAATAAACATTTTTTAAAAATTTTAGATGCAGGGGATACATGCACAGATTTGTTATGTGGATATATTGTGTAATGCTGTGTTTTGCGCTTCTATTGAACTCATGACCCAAATAGTGAACATAGTACTTAATATATAGTTTCTTAACCATGCCTCCCCTCTGTTCCTTTGGAATTTCCATTGTCTATTGTTCCAATCTTTATGTCCATGTGTACCCAGTGTTTAGCTTCTGGTTATGAGTAAGAACATACAGTGTTTGATATTCTGTTTTTGCATTAAGTCACTGAGGATAATGGTGCATCCATGTTGCTGCAAAGAATAGGGTTTTATTCTTTTCTATCTGCATAGTATCCCATGATGTATATGTACCATATTTTCTTTATCCAGTCCACCATTGATGGGCACATAGGTTGATTCCATGTCTTTGGTCTTTTTTTTTTAAGTTGGAGTCTCTTTCTGTCACCCAGGCTGGAGTGTAGTGATGCAATATCAGCTTGCTGCAACCTCCACTTCCTGGATTCAAGTAATTCTCCTGCCTCAGCCTCCTGAGTAGCTAGGATTACAGGTGTGCACCACTATACCGGGCTAATTTTTGTATTTGTAGTAAAGAAGGGTTTTCATCATGTTGGCCAGGCTAGTCTCGGATTTCTGACCTCATGATCTGCCTGCTTTGGTCTTTCAAAGTGCTGGGATTACAGGTGTGGGCCACTGTGCCTGGCTCCCTGTCTTTGCTCTTATGTAGAGTGTTGTGATAAACATGCAAGTACAACTGTCTTTTTGGCAGAATGATTTATTTTCCTTTGGGTATGTAGCCAGTAATGAGATTGCTGCATCAAAATGGTCATTGTATTTTTAGTCATTTGAGAAATCTCCAAGCTGCTTTCCACAGAAGCTAAAATAATTTACATTTCTACTAACAGCATATAAGCATCACTTTTCTCCATAACTTCACCAACTTCTATAATTTTCTGACTTTTTAATAGTAGACATTATGACTCTTATAAAAGGATAACTATTTGTGGTTTTAATTTGCATTTCTCTGATGATTACTAATATTGGGTGTTTATTTCATATATTTGTTGGCAGACTATATGTCTTCTTCTGACAAGTATCTGTTCATGTCCTTGGTCCACTTTTTAATGGATTTTTTTTTTTTACTGTTGATTTGCTTATGTTCTTTATAGATTCTGTTTATTAGTCATTTTAACATTACCCAGCTTCAAACTATGCTATAAGGCTATAGTAATCAACACAGCATGGTACTGGTACAAAAATATAGACAAATGGAATGAAATAGAGACCCCAAAACTAAAGCTGCACACCTAAAATAAACTAATATTTGACAAAGATGACCAAAAAAAAACCCACAGGGAAAAACACCCTATTCAATAAATGATGGTAGGAAAGTTGGCTAACCATATGCAGAAGAATGAAATTGGACCCCTACCTCTCACCATATATTAAAAAAAAGTAGGGATGGATTAATGACTTCAATATAAGACTTCAAACTATAAAAATCCTAGAAGAAAACCTGGAAAATACTCTTCTATACAGTAGCCTAGCTGAAGAATTCATGGCTAATACCTCAAAAAAAATGACAAAAATTGACAATTGGTATCTAATTAAAATAAAGAGTTTCTAAACAGCAAAATAAACTATCAACCGAGTAAACATACAATCTATAGAACAAAAGAAAGTATTGTGAAAAACCAAAGTTCTTAAAGGTGAAAACTTAATAGATGTTAAAAACTAAATTAGTCTCAGATGAAAAGGTACTTATGAATTGGAATATATATTTGAGATTACTCAAAATAGAAAACAGAGTGGAAAGACAATATGAGAATGGGGAAAACGGTACATAGATAACAGAATGAAAATATTCAACTTAAAAGAAAAGTTAGAAGCGATGAGGAAGAGACAATGAATGAGAATTTTCCAGAATTGATGAAAAAGGTTTTTTGTTGTTGTTGTTTTGTTTTTGAGATTGAGTCTTGCCTTGTCACCCAGGCTGGAGTGCAGTGAAGTGATCTCGGCTCACTGCAACCTCCACCTCTCAGGTTAAAGTGATTCTTCTGCCTCAGCCTCCAGAGTAGCTGGGACAACAGGCACACACCACCACACCAGCTAATTTTTGTATTTTTAGTAGAGACGGGGTTTTCACCATGTTGACCAGGCTGGTCTCCAACTCCTGACTTCATGATCCACCCGCCTCAGTCTCCCAAAGTGCTGGGATTACAGGCATGATCCACTGTGCCCAGCCATGAAAAAGTTTTATATTCAAGATGAAAAAAACATGTAATTCTAACCATGTTGAATAAGAAAAAAAAAACCCATCTATATATATTATGGGGAAAATGCAAAACACACTCTCTTTCACAAACACACACACACAGTGAAAATCTCAGAGAAGGCAACTAATGTATTAGTTCCTCTCTGTGTATCAGGTGTATGTGTTTCTCTCTCTCTCTCTCTCTCTCTGTGTGTGTGTGTGTGTGCGTGTGTGTGTGTGTGTGTGTGTATGCACGTGTTCATTGTGGTGTTTTTATGTTTGTCTATAAGCTTTTGTTTGTGTCAGTCCCCCCACTGGCCATAAGCTCTAGATTGACAAACTAGCACAATTTGAAAAACAAAAACTTTAGAAATGAACCATGGGGAGTACCCACATGTTACCAATGTATTTATCTGTTCTCCTACTGCTGTGGGGAGGCCTCTGGAAACTTAACGATCATGGTGGAAGGTAAAAGGGAAGCAAGAACCTTCTTCACATGGTGGCAGAAGAGAGAAGAGTGAGGAGCAAAGAGAGATGAACCCCTTATAAAGTTCTCAAATCCTGTGAGAATATGTACAGAAGCAGACAGTTTAATAGGAAAATCACGGAAAGAAACCAAGAGAGTCCTTGTAGAACCACTGTCATGCCACAGTGACTGTGTACATGAGAGAAAACATCAGAGGCTGTACACTGCAAGGGAAGTAAACTTCAGTAAAATATTTCAGCCAAGTTACTAACAAACAAACAAGCAAACAAGTCCCAGAGAGGAGATAGTGAAGGGAAAATCAGTATCCAGAGTTGCTACAATATATTATCTAAAATGTTTTGTTTTTAGCAAAAGAAAGATACAAAAAAAACCTGCAAACAAACAGGAAGATGCCACCCAAACACAGAAAGAAAAGCATATTATTCCAGTCCTCAAAGGACAGGGTTTGATTCATGTGTAAGGCTGAATAGTATTCCATTATATATATGTATATATGTGTGTATGTATGTATATGTGTGTGTGTGTGTGTGTGTGTGTGTCTATGTATATCCAGTTTTCTTTGTGTTTTTATCTGCTGATGGATACTAGTGTGATTTTCTATTCTGGCTATTGTGAATAGTGCTACAACAAAAATAGATATGCAGATGTTTTCTGACACATTAATTTTATTTTCTTTGGATATATACCCAGTAGTGAGATTGCTATATCATATGGTAGTGATATTTTTAGATTTTCAAAGAATCTCCATACTGTTTTTCATAACAATTGGACTGTGCTATTTTACTGTCCCATGAACAATGTACAAGAGTTCTCTTTTCTCTGCATTCCTGCCACCATCTGCTATTCTGTTATTTTTTGTCATTTTGATAATAGCTACAGAACTTTTGTAACCTAATGTAAATATGCAGAATCTGATACAATAACATTTATTACTTTTATTATCAAATTTACATAGTAGTCTTTGTCAGAGCAGCCTAAATTTTTTGAAGTATTAAACTTATAAATATATATTTAACATTCTAGAATGTATTAGGTAGTAATTCTGCCTGTTTCTCCTATGAAGAACAGACAGTGTGTAAAAAAATGTGCAGTGATAAATATCATTATACTCACAGAATTCTTCTGCAAATAAAAAAGCAGACTGAGCAGTTCCTTGTCTCTTGATCTCTGTAAGATCCTATATTTAAAGTGAAGACAGTGAAACTTTATCTTAATTATACTCTGTATCTACTTGTTCCTTCACTTTTCAAAGAGGCTTTTTTCAAGTGATCATTTTAGTCAGTTTGGGGTGATTGGAATCTCTCTCCTTTTAAAATCCAGTAAATGATGCATACTTAGAGATGTGTGATAGTACATGTAAATTTATTTACAGCATTGACCCGTTTTTATTGATTCTTTTATTCATGCCCCAAATAATAATGAAATGATTTTTCTTTAAAATTTTTGTAGTTAAGCACATGGATTCTGGTGCTATATTGCATGGTTTCAAATTATGACACTGTTCTGTCTGTATTCCTTGTGCCTCAGTCTCTTCATATTTAAAATGGAGATAAGAATATTACTTAGCTCATGTATTGTGACGAGGCTTGATTGTGTGATATTTATAGTATTTCAGACAATTACTAGTGCATTTCGTGCTATTTCTTAAAACAATTTCATATATAACAGTCAAGTATAAAGTTTAATTTAGTAACAGCATAATTTAAATGACACATCTGACAGGAGCTCCATAAAAAATGACACATGTATATGCAAACATATACATGATATTGACAAGGAAATTTGAAGTTGGAAGCCATCTCCTCTTCTGAAGTAAATGTTTTGTAATAATTTCTTATCCCATCATGGAGGCAGGTGATGCTTAATGTATTACTCAGTTTTGCATTGCTGTCAAGAAATATCCAAGATTGGGTAATTTATAAAGCAGAGAGGTTTAATTTTTCCATGGTTTGGCAGGCTTTATAGGAAGCATGCTGCTGGAATCTTCTGCTGAGGCCTCAGGAAGCTTACAATCATGGTGGAAAGTGATGGGAAGCCAGTACATCACACAGCAAGAGAGGAAACAAGAGAGGGAGGGAGGAAGTGCAACACTGTTTTATTCTACCCGATCTTGACAGAACGCACTCACCGTTGAGAGGACAGAACCAAGACATCCATGAGGGATCTGCCTCCATGACCTAAACACCTTTCACCAGGCCCCACCTCTAACATTGTGGACTACATTTCGAAATGAGATTTGGAAGGGACAAACATCAAATTAGATCACTTATTAAATCACATTTTTTTATTTTTTGAAGACGCTCTTCAAAATAATTCAGAAACTTTTAGATTTGTTTTTATTATCTTAGTTTATAACATATTGAGTTATATTATTGAGAAGGTAGTGAAAAATATTTTGGTTCACCTATTCTGTCAGAAGAAATAGATATGTAAAGACAGTGAAACCCAGCTGTTCACTGAACTAGCTCTGAAAAGATCACAAGGTAATCCTTTCCTAGCTTCTCCCCATGAACACACTTACACAAAGAAGGAAAGAGCATTATCCCAACATCATTTGAGAAGTGCAGCTAGGCTAGGATTGAAGCTACTCACCAGTTATACTGTAGTTGAATTTTTATTGTCATATTTTATATTATGATACTGTAGTGAATTTATATTAATTACTGCTTTTAGAATTTATCATCACTGTCTCATCAAAGTTTTGTTCCTCTTTTAAAAGCAGCTTTTATGTCATTCTGTTGGTGATAATTATGATAGTTTTATGATCATGGTTATTTGTGCAATATACTGTTTATAGCTTTTATAAATGTCTTGTGTATTTGCTTAGTAGTTTACAGCCATACATTCTTAAACTGCATTGTTACACTTTTTTATAATAATGTGGAAAGTGATACAACATTGAGAATACCATGTTGTTAACTGTCCTGGGTTTTAAGAAGAAACCCATATACTATTTGCTGCTAACAGAAATGTTTGGCGCACTGTTCTTGAATACTTCCCGTGTATCTTAAGAGCTGTAACATAGAAAATCAGCAGGGCTGCCATTCCTCAGACACTCCTGAACTCATGAAGATCTAGGATATAGGTTTGGCATTAGTATCCACAAGTCATCCTCTGTAGCTGAAAGGGAGACAATTTCTAAGTACAAAAATCAGAGGGTCTTCTTTTTGAGTATGCCATTAAGCCAAATTGAAATAATTCTCCCTCACAAAACCAAGGGGTTATGATGAAAACTCACTACTATGCATTTTCAATAGTTATTAGGCTAAACTTGTTGCATTAGTTGGACAATGAAAGATCAAAATCTTTGCAACCCAAACTTAGTTTTAATGTTTCATAAGACCTTATCTCCAGGAAAGTTGTGATCACTCATTCCTCATTCCATGAAGCTACAAAAAAATGAAGTTAGATATGAACAGTTATGTATATAACCTTAGAGTAAGATGATAATATTCAATGAATTATAGAAACTTCTAGATGTTATTAGTTTTACTTAGAAACTGATCACCCATATTTTAAATATTCTCTGTAATGTTTAATGTGTGTTACAATATTGAAATATGAAATGTTTTATTCAGCAAAACTAAAATGGATGACTGTACTTAATTTTAGAAGTAAAGAGAGACCAGTCCAGGCAGCAGGAAGTTGGGAAGCAGGAGTAACTCTGAGGCTCTGGCATGCCTCTTTTTCTTGAAGGGACTCTGTATTGAGAGAGTGTGGCAATCTGAGACTTCTGGGTAGTGGCAAGGCTCAGACTAAGGAGAAAACAGAGTTGTTACTCAAATTTTTCTCAGCGATGAGATGGGATTGGCAGAAAGGATGTAAAGAAAGACTCCAGCCTCTGAAAAAGACAGAGGGATTTTTTTCTCTGAGGACCTATGATGAAAATACCTGTGCCCTAAAGCCCTGAACTTAAATATCCTAGAGAAGGAGATTTAGTCCCTTTACCAAGAGAGAGGAAGAATATAATTAGTTCTATGAAAAGGTAGCAGTTATTTGTGTGAGGAAAGATCTGTTATGTTCAGCCAAATGTACTCCCCTTGTTTTCAGTAGAAGAGCAGATTTCTTGTGGCTGGCTGGTGTGATTCACCAATTGAGCAGGAATGGACCTGGAGGGTAAGTCTCTGCTCTCAGTGGTAATCTGATTTTGGGAAAAAAAAAAAAAAAAAAAAACTTGCCAGAAAATCCCCTATAAGATGACAATATTAAATATTCACTAAAAGGGAAGTTCCTTCACATGTAAAAAAAGACACACTTCTCAAATGATGTATCTTGGTAGGCCAGGATTTTACCTGGAGCAAACACATTGCAAAGAATCTTGGTACCCAAAGCACCAGGAAGACTTACTTCTGTAGTAACAGAGAACACACAGCCTGCGGGAAAAAATTCAAAAGAAAAACTCTATGAGGCTCAACTGTAGAAAAAAAAATGACCTACACATATTTTTAACTATTGTAAGCTTCAATTTTAAGATATGATTTTTAAAATTTTGGATGTCAAAAATGAGCTATGCATTCACTTGCGCAGTTCTATCTTCCAAAAGCCTTAAGTGAGCATCTTTTTTCTAGTTAATTTCATCTCTGACATGCTGACCTAATCTGTATTCACAGAAGTTTCTCAATGCTACCTCAATAATTACATAAGACTTTTATAATGATTACTTATCAAGCACTTTGATATTCTGTTTTAAATATTGTTTGCCAGTTTTGATAAAAAGTACAATACATAGCATTCTAAAAGATATGTGGCTGAAACACTGGTAACTAAAGTGTTTGTAGTGGAGACCTGGTAAAAATAACCTGGAACAAATGAATCCCCAGGCTTCACTAAATAACCCGTCTTTGGTAATCTTTTGCAGATCCTACTTGAGCTCTTTGTTTTGATGTGCTCAGCAACGTTATCAGTCTAGTTTAATGGTTTTATTAAAACTGTAAAGTTTTCTTGTAAAACATGTATTGAATGTTTCAGAACAATACTCACTATCATCAAAGAAAGTCATGTTAGGAATGTATAGGAATTTTTCAAGTGAGAAAAGCTCTCACATGTCAAAAGGTGCTATGAAATTGGTAGTTGACATTTCAACGCTGGAGCATAATTTTTATCATCAGGAATTTAGGGTCTATCTCTTGGAATTATATGAAGGAAATCCAATGAAAATTTAAGTTTTCCTCTTCTTGGGGAGAGTTCATATGAATTTCATTCTTCGAAAATAGTTGGACTGTGAGTAACAATCCCTCACTGCTATACACCTCTTAAAAAGCTCGAAAGTAATGGAGTAAGTGGTGAATTTTTATAATTATAAAACAACCCTTATTTTAGCAAAGTAACACAAGAAATAAACTATTTGTGATAAGTCAGTTTTCTGAAAACTGATGCTCCTCTCCTTGATTTCTGTTGACAATGATAAAGATTACAGGGAATTAATCAACAAACAAATATTTATGGAACAAATACAATGTTGAAGGTATCATATCAAGTGCCACAGAAAATGTAAACATGAATAAACCCAATTTCCTCCAAGGAATTTACCAACTGAATAAATAAGTTTAACTTTCATTGAATAACCTGAACTCCATAGAGCATAAATAAGTAAAACTTTTGTCTTCTCCTACCATGACAAAACATGCTGCCAGATCTCCATTGATCACATCTGATTACCCTTTATGGTCACTTTGGAGTAATTTAAAAGTTTTATTAAAAGTCTGCTCAACTTGGGCCACAAAACTCGTGCATCTTTACTCTGCCAAGTAGTGATGATATAGTTTCTTTTGCTTTGTTTTTAATTTAATTTTATTTTTGGTTCCAGGATACATGTACAGGATGTGCATGTGTGATACATAGGTAAACATGTGCCGTGGGGGTTTGCTGCACCTATCAACCCATAACCCAGATATTAAGCCCACCATGCATTATCTATCTGTCCTGATGTTCTCCTTTCCCCTGTCTCCTGAACAGGCCCCAGTGTGTATTTCTCCCCTTCCTCTGTCCATGCATTCTCATTGTTTAGCTTCCACTTATGTGTTAGAATGTGCAGTGTTTGGTTTTCTGTTCCTTCTGCAGTGTTAGTTTGCTGAAGATGATTGCTTCCAGCTTGGTCCACATTCCTGCAAAGAACATGATCTTATTGCTTTTTATGGCTGTACAGTATTCCATGGTGTATATGTGCCACATTTTCTTTATCCACGCTATCATTGATGGGCATTTGGGTTGATTCCAAGTCTTTGCTATTGTGAATAGTGCTGCAGTAAACATACCTGTGCATGTATCTTAATAATAGAATGATTTGTATTCCTTTGGGATATATACCCAGTAATGGGATTGCAGGGTCAAATCATATTTCTGGTTCTAGATCTTTGAGGAATCACCACACCGTCTTCCACAATAGTTGAACTATTTTACATTACCAACAATTTGTGACAGCATTCCTATTTGTCCACAACCTCGCCAACATCTATTGTTTCTTGAGTTTTTAATAATTGGCATTCTAACTGGCATTAGATGGTATCTCATTGTGGTTTTGATTTGCATTTCTTTAATAATCAGTGATGTTTAGCTGTTTTTAACGTATTTGTTGGCCACATACATGTCTTCTTTTGAGAAGTGTCTCTTCATGTCCATTGCCCACTTTTTGATGGGATTGTTTTTTTTTTTCCTGTAAATTTGTTTAAGTTTCTTGTGAATTCTGGATATTAGACTTTGTCAGAAGTGTTTATTGCAAAAATTTTCTCCCACTCTGTGGGTTGTCTGTTCAGTTTGATGATAATTTCTTTTGCTATGCAGAAGCTCTTTAATTAGATCCCATTTGTCAATTTTAGCTTTGGTTGCAGTTGCTTTTAACAATTTTATTATAAAATTCTTGCTCATGCCTATTTACTAAATGATATTGCTGAGATTTTCTTCTAGGGTTTTATGGTTTTGAGTTTTACATTTAAGTCTTTAATCCATCTTGACTTAAGTTTTGTATAAGGGGGTCCAGTTTCAGTTTGCTGCATACGCCTACCCAATTTTCCCAGCACCATTTATTGAATAGAGAATTCTTTTCTGACATGGTTTGGTTGTGTCCCACTGAAATCTCAACATGAATTGTATCCGGAATTCCCACATGTTGTGGGAGAGACCCAGGGGGAGGTAAATTGAATCATGGGGGCAAGTGTTTCCATTGCCATTCTTGTGATAGTGAATTCTCTTCATTAGATCTGATTGGTTTATCAGAGGTTTCCCCTTCTGCTTCTTTCTCATTTTTCTCTTACTGCTTGCATGTGAGAAGTGCCTTTCACTGCCCACCATGATTCTGAGGCTTCCCTCAGTATGTGGAACTGTAAGTCCTATTAAACTTCTTTTTCTTCAGAGTCTTGGGTATGTCTTTATCCTCAGTGTGAAAACAGATTAATATATTTCTCCATTGCTTGTTTGTGTCCGGTTTGTCCAAGATCAGATGGACAAACAAAGATTGTACAAAGATTGTAGATGTGTGGTCTTGTTTCTGAGATCTCTGTTCTGTTCCGTTTGTCTATTTGTCTGTTTTTGCACCAGTGCCATGCTGTTTTGGTTACTGTAGTCTTTAAGTATAGTTTAAGTCAGGTAGTGTGATGCCTCCAGGTTTGTTCGTTTTGCTTAGAATTGTCTTGGGTATATGTACTCTTTATGGCACAATATGAATTTTAATGTAGTTTTTTCTAATTCTGTGAAGAATGTCAGTGGCATTTTGGTAGGAATAACATTGAGCCTATAAATTACTTTGGGCAGCATGGCTATTTTTATGATTTGATTCTTCCTATTCACAAATAGGAAGAATCCATTTTCCATTTGTTTGTGTCCTCTCTGTTTCCTTGGACAGTAGTTTGTAGTTATCCTTGAAGAGGTCTTTCACATCCTTTGTGGTATTCCTGAGTATTTTATTCTCTTTGTAGCTATTGTGAATGAAAATCCAATCATTATTTGACTCTCTGCTTGTCTATTGTTGGTATATGGGAATGCTTGTGATTTTTGCACATTGATTTTGTATCCTGAGGCTTTGCTGAAGTTGTTTATAAGCCTAAGGAGCTTTTGGGCTGAGACGATGGGGTTTTCTAAATATACAATCATGTTATCTGCAAACAGAGACAGTTCAACTTTCTCTCTTCCTATCTGGATACCCTTTATTTCTTTCTCTTGCATGTTTTTCCTGGCCAGAACTTTCAATATTATGTTGAATAGGAGTGGTGAGAGAAGGCATCCATTCCTTGTGCTGCTTTTCAAAGATAATGCTTCCAGCTTTTGCTCATTCAGTATGATATTGGCTATAGGTTTGTAATAAATAGCTCTTTTTATTTTGAGATAAGTTCCATCAATACCTAGTATGTTGAAAGTTTCTAATGTAAATGAATGTTGAATTTTATTGAAGGTCTTTTCTGCATCTATTGAGGCAATCATGTGGTTTTATCATTGGTTGTGTTTATGTGATGAATTGTGTTTATTGATTTGCTTATGTTAAACTAGCCTTGCATCCCACTTTTTGATGGAGCTGTGTCTTTTTTTTCTTGTATATTTGTTTTAGTTCTCTTTAGATTCTGAATATTAGCCCTTTATCTGATGGGTAGATTGCAAAAAATTTTTCCCATTCTGTTGGTTGCCCGTTCCCTCTAATGATAGTTTCTTTTGCTGTGCAGAAGCTCTTAAGTTTAGTTAGATCCCATTTGTCTCTTTTGGCTTTTGTTGCCATTGCTTTTGGTGTTTTAGTCATGAAGTCCTTGATTATGCCTATGTTCTCAATGGTATTGCCTAGGTTTCATTCTAGGGCTTTTATGGTATTAGGTTTTATCAGAGACTAGGATTGCAACCCCTGCCATTTTTTGCTCTCCATTTGCTTGGGAAATAATCCTCCATCCCTTTATTTTGAGTCTATTTGTGTCTTGCATCTGAGATGGGTCTCCTGAATACAGAACATTGATGGGTCTTGACTTTTCATCCAATTCAGCAGTCTGTGTCTTTTGATTGGGTCATTTAGCCCATTTATATTTAAGGTTGATATTTTTATGTGTGAATTTGTTCCTGCCATTTTGATACTAGCTGGTTGTTTTGCTTGTTAGTTGATGCAGTTTCTTCATTGTGTCAATGGTCTTTACCATTTGGTACATATTTGCATTGGCTGGTACTGGTTATTTCTTTCCATGTTTAGTGCTTCCTTCAGGATCTCTTGCAAGGCTGGCCTTGTGGTGATGAAATCTCTCAGCGATTGCTTGTCCATAAAGGATTTTATTTCTCCTTCACTTATGAAGCTTAGTTTGGCTGGATATGAAATTCTGGTTTGAAAGCTTGTTTAAGGATGCTGAATATTGGCCCCCACTCTCTTCTGGCTTGTAGGGTTTCTGCTGAGAGATCCACTGTGAGTCTAATGGGCTTCCCTTTGTGGGTAATCTGACCTTTCTCTCTGGCTGCCGTTAGCACTTTTTCCTTCATTTCAACCCTGGTGAATCTCACAGTTATGTGCCTTGGGGTTACTCTTCTTGAGAAATATGTTTGTGGTGTTCTCTGTATTTCCTGGACTTGAGTGGTGGCCTGCCTTGCTAGGTTGGGAAAATTCTCCTGGATAATATCCTGAGGAGTGTTTTCCAGCTTGGATTTATTCTTCCCATCACATTCAGGTACACAGATCAAATGAAGATTAGGTCTTTTCACATAATCCCATATTTCATGGTGGCTTTGTTCGTTTCTTTTCACTCTTTTTTCTCTAATCTTGCTTTCTCATTTTATTTCATTGAGTTGGTCTTCGGTCTCTGATATCCTTTCTTCTGCTTGATCAGTTTGGCTACTGAAACTTGTGTATGCTTCATGAAGTTCTTGTGCTGCATTTTTCAGCTCCATCAAGTCATTTATGTTCTTCTCTAAGCTGGTTATTCTAGTTATCATTTTGTCTAACCTTTTTTCAAGGTTCTTAGCTTCTTTGCATTGGGTTAGAATGTGTTACTTTAGCTCAGAGAAGTTTGTTATTACCCACCTTCTGAAGCCTGCTTCTGTGAATTCATCAAACTCATTCTCCATCCAGTTTTGTTCCCTTGCTGGTGAGGAATTGTGATCCCTTGGATGAGGAGAGCCATTCTGGTTTTTGGTGATTTAATCCTTTTTGAACTGGTTTCTTCCCATCTTGTTGGATTTTTCTGCCTTTGGTCTTTGAATTTGGTGACTTTTGGATGGGGTCTCTGAGTGGAGGTCCATTCTGTTGATGTTAAAGCTATTTCTGCCTGTTTTTTTAGTTTTCCTTCTAACAGTCAGACCTCTCTGCTGCAGGAGTGATGAAGGTCCACTCCAGACCCTGCTTGCCTGGGAATCACCTATGGGGGCTTCAGAAAAGTATGGATTGCTGCCTGTTTTTTCTTCTAATATCTTCGTCCCAGAGGGGTACCCGCCAGATGTCAGCCAGAGCTCTCCTTTATGAGGTGCCTCTTTGGCTATACTGGGGTAAGGGAGCCACTTGAGGAGGCAGTCTGTCCCTTATCAGAGCTCAAATGCTGTGCTAGGAGCTCCATTGTTTCATTCAGAGCTGCTAGGCAGGGACGTTTAAGTCTGCTGCAGCGGAACTCACAACCGCCTCTGTTCCCAGGTGCTCTGTTTTGAGAAGCTGGGGCTTTATTTATAAATCCCTGGCATGCTGCTGTCTTTTTTCAGAGATGCCCTGCCCAGCATCTCTTGCGGTTTTGTTTACACAGGTAAGGTTAGAATGCCTCCGTAATTGTGGATTGCCTCAGTAATGGCAGAATGCCTCAGTAATGGCAGATTGCCTCAGTAATGTTGGACTGCCTCAATAATGGTAGATGCCTTCTCCCCCCCCCCCCATTGGAGTTTGACCATCCCCAGATTGAGCTCAAACTGCTGTGCTGGCTGCAAAACTCTCAAGCCAGTGCTTTTCAGATTGCTCATCATTGTGGGGGTGGGACCCACTGAGCCAAATTACCTGGCTCCCTGTCTTTTGCCCCCTCTTTTTCAGGGGAGTGTGCAGCTCTGTCTCACAGGTGTTCCACGTATCGTTAAAATGCCTTCCCAGATTTGTGCAGGGGTTTGTGCTGGAAACCTGTGGGCCTTGTCAGCCAGTGGGAATCTCCTGGTCTATGGGCCATTAAGACCACCGGAGATGCCCAGTATCGGGACCAGAATGCCAGAGTGGCTGGAAAAGCCCCCGATGGCCTCTGTTGGGTGGTGATGGGGTCCTCTAGTCCACTGTACTTCCTGGGTGAGGCAACACCCCACCCTGCTTCAGCTCGCCCTCCTTGGGCTACACCCTCTGTCCAACCCGTCTCATTGAGATGCACCTGGTACATCAGTTGGAAATGCGGCAATCACTCACCCTCTCTGTTGCTCTCACTGGGAGCTGCACTAAGAAGCTCTTCCTATTTGGCCATTTTGGCAGAGCTCCTCTGAGATCCTTTTCTTATGCCAAATTTAATTTTGCATGCATAAAATACTTGTGAAGTTTTTTGTATGTATTTTTTATAATGTCTCAACTTACAATCACATTGAAATCATGGACTATTTTTTTTCTAATTAATTCCATTGTTTAATTTTTATTCCACTGTACCAGCCCTATGTTTCTGTGGCAGTTCAGAAACATACTACAAACTTCAAAAGCCATTTCAGTTTTCATTTTACTTTTGCATTTCTTCCTTTTTGGACTTAGTTTTGTTCTACTAATGTATTTTAGGCAAGTTTCAATTTGCTTTGAAATGCTTTCCTTTCATGTCACTTTTTTTTTTTCCATTTAAAATAGTCTTGTCTTTGTTTGATTCTTCTGTATTTATTCATTACTGTTGCCTTGTAGTAAAATCTGAGCCAAATGAGCCTTTTTTTGTGTTTTTTTTGTATTTACAAGGATACAAGAAGCCATGCAATCATGAAATGACCCATGCTACACTGCCAGACTCTTAATGTGTTGGACTCACCTAGCACCTTACTGGAAAGATGACAGTCTTGTTTTTAAAGATCCAAACTTTGAGCTATGCAGGTTTTCACTGTCTCGTAAGAACACTAATCTCCCAGTGCATCAAAGAGATTCTACTTTTTTCTCTTTTTTCTCTCCCACTATTTTCAAAATATACTTTGGCCATTTATATCTTAAACATATGATAAGCCATGAATTTGGAGTCTGGAGAAAGCCAGGACTATAAGAAATATGAATGGGTAAAGTAAAAAAAAAAACTGTTACAATTATTATTTAAAATGTATCATTCTAATTCTAATGGCATATATGGAAAACCTGGGAGACTCATATAAACAGTTTTGTGTTGGGAAGGTGGCCATTCATTTATTAATGTATATTGAAATGTTGAAACATATATATTATATAAACAGTAGGTATATATTTATAAATATGTAATTATTGTGCTGATAAACAACTCAATAAGGTAGTTATGCACAAAGAGATTTATATTTTCATAGAATAAAAAATACAAACAAAACTAACTAAAACTCTTTTTTTCTACCATCAAGGAACAGACTCATTGAGAAGTTTTTTTATTCAGTTATCTAAGAATCTGTTTTCATTATTCTCTTAAAAAGATCTGAGGATATAAAATATATTCTTTATTATTCTAAAAATACATTCACTTTTTCTAGACCTATTTTATTGTCTAACATCTAAAATGTATGTTCAGTATTTGAAGGCTGATGCTAAATTTATATTAAAGCAAAGATAATGAAAGTGATCGAGTATTTTAAAAGCACATAAGCCATAGCAAACACCTTGTGGTGAACTAGTTCTAAAATCTAGTGCAGCATTTTAATTTAGTCTCTGTTCCCTCTCCAGTCACACTACATTTTAAAATTCTTAGAATTTCATTTCATAGAAAACTAACTAAAAACTTGTCTCTTTAGAGAGCATAATAAAGTGTTTCTAATCACAGATTTGTGGTGTATTCTCAAATTGTTGCTGCTGTAATTGAATGTCTTAAAATAGCAATTGCAATGCTCTAAATCTAATTTATTAAAATGACTATAATGGAATTAGAGGATGAATGCTCAGATAAAAATATCTTCTTTAAATGAAGAATAATTATGCTGGAAAATTATCAGAAACCATTTTAGGCTTCTCTAATAACATGCTAGATAATTTGTTATTTTCAGTGTATTTGGAAATATTTACAACTTGCTAATTCCTGAAAAATTCAGTACACCCTATAGGTAAAATTAGTGATGAAATATGAATATTATATTACAAAATTATATTAGAGTTTAGAGTTAAAATCAACTTCATGATTTTCTAAAGTTTTCATTTTATTTATCAGTAAACTAAGTACCCAGAAAAGTTGAAAAAATAAGTTAAAAGCTATATCAGTGGTCTGTGACACTGATAAATGAGAAGGCTGTTCACCTAACTCCATGCTCAGAGTGGCTTCCATGACGTCACCCAGGACACAAGCAAAATAAGAGAGATCATCTGTTAACAAATGAAGTGCTAGTCATAAAGATAGGCAGCTGTCACTTAATTTTTCTCTTTATTTCACAAAAATACACATTGTTTATCATAATATACAAGCTACAGTAATTTGATTAATCCTCTTTTTAAGATTGTCTAAATATGTATAAATTACAAAATTTCAGTTTAACCTTCCATTCCCCCCACCAAAAAAAAAAAAAAAAAGAAAACAATCGAAATGTTTAATTGTCGGTATTGAGTTGTGGTTTATCCATGTAGCCACTGAAACTGCTGGAATCTAGATGCCCAGTGAAATCTAGTCATTTTCATTTTTAGGTACAGTCCCAACAATAATGCATATATGTGTACATGAAAATCACTGTGCAGGAGCATTCATAGAAGGTTTATTCATAGCAATTATTAAATCAGAGCAATCATAATGTTCAGTAACTTTAGTAAGAATAAATTAATTCTTATTAATTCATGTCATGTAATAGTATGTAGCAATGAAAATGAATAAACTTTGGCTATATACAACATTGTTGTATCTCACAAACTCAGCGTTTAATGAGAAACTCTACAGCAAAATATAAATACTGTGCCTTTACATATAATTCTATGTATAGGGATTTTTTAGATAGATATTTTTACTGATAAAAGTAAGAGTCACAATTAAAAGGTAGGAGGACCTGGAGTTCAAAGATAAGTGGTTATAGAAAGATAAGAAAATGACACCAAAAAAGGAATTAAGGACAATTAATATATAATTTTCCAAAATCAATATGTTCTAAAGGTTTGCCCTGATTATGCAGATTCTAACACAGTTGTACCAAAAAATATTATTAAATTATTAGCAAAATAACCCTATTGCCAAAATGTTCTGTATGTATTTAAATTAAAAATGAGGCCCAGGAGTTATTGTTTTCCATGAAACCTCAAAGATTCCGAACATCCAGTGAGAAATGTCTTGCATTTGTGATTCATTGTACTCATCCTCATTCAAGATATGCCAGTGCCATATTCCTACCCTTCTGGAACAGAATCTTGTCAGGCGTATTTATTCAACCGTTGTTGTTAAACACCTGCCAATTAATAAGCATTTTTCTATGCCCCAGGACACAGTGGTGAATAAAACAAAAATCTCAAAGCTCATTTGTGACAGGAGCTAGAGGAGGGTAGGAAGGTATAGGCAACAAACAAACAAAAATGAATAAAATTATTTCCAGTAGCAGTAAGTGCAATAAGGAAAATGTGGAGAGTGAAATTGATATAAATGGCCAGTGTAGGAGAAAAGGCATTATTTAGATAGAGGCATCTTTAGTGACTTTTACTAGGATGAATGATACGAATGAAAAAGGCATTTGGAATCTTAAAGAGTGTGCTAAGCAGAGGAAACAGCAATAGGCAAAATCCCTGAAGAAATAGCCTTAGTGTGATCCAGAAACAGAAGAAACGTGTTTCAGTCCATTTGGGGCTGCTATAACAAAATACCACAACTGATTGATTTATAAAAAACAGAAATTTATTTATCACACTTCTGGAGACTAGGAGGTCTCAGGTCAAAGTGCAGGCAGGTTTTTCTTCTTCCAAGATTGTACCCTGCACATGTGTTCTCCAGAGTGGAAGAAGACTGGATTCTCATGTGACATAAGGCCAAATGGCTAAGAGAGACAAAAGGGGATCAAACTTGCCCTTTTATAATGGCATTTATTCCACCCATGAGGGTGGACCCCCCCCCCCATGTCTAATCACCTCACAAAAGTCCCACTTCTTAAAACCAATATACTGGTGATTAAATACAGCATGAATTTTGGAATCAGCAGACATTCACACCATAGCAGAAGGTTAAATTATGCAAGAGGGAAAGTAGTGAAAACGTAGACAGTGGCCTAATTATGTATTCCTATAGTACACAGAAATAGATAAATGCCAGGTTGTAGCCAGGCAATGTAAAGGCATCTCTTACACACCCATTATTTTTTATAAGTGTCTAGGGAATATTACATAAAGTACTACAGGAAATGTCAAATTTCTTGTAGGGTCATAATCTCATCTACTCCCTGAGCATTTGTATTAGTTTAGATAGGTTACTGGGCCTAAGATCAGTGCTGTAAGATTCATTTTAAGAAATATCTAAAAAGAAGAGGAACAAGTCCTTTATCCAGATGGTCAAAGGACAACTTGGCTTTCAAGTATTGAATAATCATCAATATTTCAGGGTGAACTGAAGATATCATTGACACAGGTCACAAAAAAGATGAGTTTGGGGCAATTACTATATCTATAGGTATCTTTATTGAATTGAGCACGTGATTTTTTGATGTATACAGATGAGTTGAAGAGAAGTTGAGAAGAGTATTACAAAATGTGATGGTTAGTTATGTGTCATTTTGGCTTTGGTGTTCAGTTTTTTGGTCAAAAATTGGTCTAGATGTTGCTTTTGAAGACATTTTGTATAAGTGATTAACATTTACAATCAGGAGACTTTAAGTGAAGGGCATTATCTTTAATAATGTAGGTGAGACTCATCCCATTGGTTGAAGGCCTTAGAAGGAAAAACTGAGTTTCTTCAGAGAAGAAAAAAAAATTAAATCTCAACATTACAATATAGAAATTCTGTCTGAGTTTCCAGACTGCTGGCCTGCACTACAAATTTCAGACCTGCCAGCCCATACGTGAGCATGAATCAAATCCTTAAAATGAATCTCTTACCCTGTCTCTATCTCTGTGTATGTGTGTGTATGTGTGTGTGTGTGTGTGACGCATTGGTTCTATTGGCTTGGAGAACACTTAGTGAAACACCTAGTGAAGACTACAATGCAAATCCCTTTCCGGTTTTCTTAGTTGTTTGAAAGAGACAGAAACCTCCAAACTACATTTACTTTTCCCTGTTAAGGTTTACAGCAGAGTGAGCATTAGTCATTCACTCCATGACTTCCTTCTTTTAAGATTCCCCAGGGACCAGATTGACCACTGAACGATGAAGGCTCACATGTCATCTTTGTAGGTGAACTAGAACTAGCCATCTGGCCCTGTCCAAAACCAGGAAGCTAAGTTTTTTTGTTTTTATTTTTTAACTTAGGAGATAAATGATGTATCTGAATCTATATTATAAAACTCTTCTCCACGATGAAAATGTAAATGGTAAACTCTTCCCAGGTAAATAAAGTAGGAAGTTAAACATTTATCTAGCAGATCTACTTTGAAATCTGAGCAGTTCAAATGATAAGCAATAAATTATTAAAATTATTTATAAAATATATGAACATTTTAATCTTTCTCTATTGACTTTAGATTTACATTAATAGCAATATTTTCTAAGTCCTGTCAATGTATCCCATATATTCTTCAAAAGCCAGGTCCTGAATATTCAAAGCTAAATGGGATAGGGAGTCTTAATTATTTAAATGTGCTGTCTGTAGTAATTAAAGTCACTTTTCTAATTTAGCTGAGCATTTCTGGCTATGCACTGATGAGGAGCAAAATGTAAACATTCCTATCAGTTTCCTAGTAGTAACAGGACCTAAAATAATTTTGTTTTTTACATATTTTTGAGACAATATGCTTAGCAGTTAGGAGCTTGGGCTCTGAAGCACGATTCCCTAGATTCACATCATGGTATCATATTAGCTGTATGAATTTAGCTATTTTATGTAATCACTTCCTGACTCAATGTGTTCATCAATAAAATGGGGTAATATTATTACTTACCTGATAGTGTGGTTATGAGACTAAAACATGTAGAATAGTATCTGGAACATAGTAAATGCTTTAACTATTAGCTATAGTTATTAACTATTTTCTGATACTTATAAATACATTTAATCAAACAATTGCTATGTCAGTTTTTGTATACAGCATTTGCATTAGCTTTGTGATAGAAATCAATCTTAACCTAAATTTGCGTCCTCAATCTTTAAACTAGAGACTATGTGACATTGGCAAGCCACTATCTATGGATCCCGAACTAGAAAGTGGATCTGATGCCTCCCATATCTCCATATCTATATTATTACAAAAACAAGTGTGATTATATTTGCTGAATGCAAGTTATAAAACCTTATACAGATGTGAGGGCCTGCTATCTAATCATTTAATCAGTTATCTTCAAAATAGTTAAAACTACAGTGATTCTGCAGCTGATCTTCCACAACTATGAGCCAAAGAAATATGTTTTAAAAAGTCAATATCATAATATGCATAAGTATTTTTAAGTATATGAGGGCCAATTTTTCTTACTTATTAATCACTTAGTAGTAAAACATAATTTTTACGTGTAGCTGAATTTGCTTATAGTTCTCTCTCTATCATCTAAGTTACACATTTTATTTTCATTATTCATGCATGCAAGCTCCAGGAGAAATTGTCTTATGTGCCTTCTCTGCTTCCGTGGCCTTGTTAATCCCTTCTCTCCTACATCCTACCTGGGTAGTTTTGCTCTTCTTCATGTTCTCTTCTCACTTAGTCTTCATCAGATAAAAGGAATGGTAATCTAAAACAGAGGATAATAAATGTTGATCTTTCAATTTAGCCCCAAAACAGCAACAGTGGCGGACTGACTTACATAAAATTCAGGTGTAAATAAAAAAAATCTAATAGTCACACTGAAAACAGGAGCAAGCTGTGTTTGGTGGAGACATGGATTCAGCTTTTTAATTGTCTTTTTTTTTTTTTTTTTTTTGACAGACTTTTAAAGAACAATTATATCATGACTTGACTGCTTTTGTTCCACAGTCTTCTGAAAATAACAATGTAAACATTTTAAAGCTGTGAGGGACTTACATTAAAACACAAGGAAAAATCTATGGAGGCAATTTGGAGCACTTTGTTATTCTCATCTACTTTAATTCTATCCAATTCAGGTAGTAATTTGAGAGTTAAAAGACAGTAATTTGAAATATACAAACAATTTCCTTTTGTTCTTTCACTTTATCTAGTGAATTTTTTAGAACATTACTGTTACTACCCCATGGCCTGTGTGCTAAAAGTCTTCTGTAGCTCTGATAGAATCTTCAGTGTTTAAAAATGTAGTGGGATCTTCAAAAATAAAGAGCCAGACTTGATTTCAAACTGTATAGGTGATTGAACAGCATCAGAGACTCTGTTTGCAAGGAAGGTATGTCTTCAGTTCCTCTGGTTAATTAGTCTTTTCTTCCCCCACTTTCTCAGGCATCTGTGACCCCATGTATTAAGCTCTCTTGCAGTTCCCCCAATGTTGACTGTGCTTTCCTGTCCAGACACTGAATCTTGATAAAGTATAGCTATCTTGAAGATGCCTATTAAATGTGAATTATTCCATAAAGACTTTCTTTCCTGATTCATAGTAGGAAATAATCCTTTCCTCCATTTAATTTTCAAATTTTTTGACCAACTTAACACAAATTGACATAGGCGTGCATGCTTATTAAAGCAGATTACAAGTTATTTTAGGCCAGGGACTTTGTTTTTATATATCTTGGGATCTTCCATATCTCTTAATGCAATGTCTTACATTGTATTAGTAAGATAGTTGATTGTGATTAAACATGGATAGGAATAATTTTAGTCAAATAAATTTATTGGGCAATTGTGACAACTAGATGAAATAGTTGTATCATAGAGTTATATTACAAGAATATGATGATACCTTGTCCAATAGTAAAAATTGATTAAAAGTTCCAATACAGTATTACCAGTAGAGACAAAAAAAAAACCTCATCCAAAGATGTAAAAGCATCTAAGAAGACATGATTATACAAAAGCCTATCTATGTTGTTGCTTTCTTAATGAGCCTGTAACTTCACTTCTTTTTAGATTCCATTCAGTTGTGGATAAAATAATTACCTGAATTTATTTGATATCTTTACATGATAACATCATATCACAAATTAGTTGCATGCCACTTAATTGTCTAACTAGTACCAGCCTCAAGCCTGGGAACTTATTGCATTGAGACTCTATTCTCCTCTCCTTAATTTTCTATAAAAATTTAATGAACAGTAGAATATCTTTACCATCTTTATTGTAGCTTCTTTGCAGTATTGCTTTTTTGATTGGGTTTTACTTATATTGTGCCTGACTTCAAGTCTGAAGATTCTGTACTATAGGTTGGCCTCAAATAGAAAAGCGTTGTATTTGCTTTTGAGAAAGTAGACATCCCCAGTAGTGGCAACATCCCCTCCCCAACCCATGCTTCTATCAGCCCTTCCACCTTTGATGAGATAAACCTTGCACTGCTGTGCTGCCTGAGGCAACAGTAATCGCCTCCCCTGAGGCAGTTTCCAGGCAAGATAATGTTGATTCTCCTCAGAAGCCACCCTCAACATCCCTGTTTGCTTCCAGACCTATAACTAGACTAAAGTTTTGACGAGCTGGTAGAGGTAAGGTGGAGAGTATGAACCATGAGAAGATGTGCTACACTTCTGAGCTTGAGTTTTCTAAGTTATGCAAACAGAAATCTGGAGAACAGACATGAGAATTAATATTAAGGGTGTGGGATAGTGGAAGAAGGAACATGGAGTTGAATCAAGCTGAATTTATTGATTTGGACCTACTAAGTAGGAACTCCACATTTAGTGTTGCAGCTGGGAAGTTAAAAAAGATTATTAGTTTATTTGCTTGGTTAGCTGAAATATGGATTAAAAGATGGCCCACTCTGAGCCAGCTGGAAATGCCTGATCTCCCTTGGTTTATGTAGAGAAAAGGATCCAAAGGCTTAAGGAGATTTGGATAATGGAATTAATTAGTCACTTTAGACCTTCTCATCCCAGCTGGCAGGGTCCAAAAGATATACCCTTGCAATGCCTTGTGAATTAGATGTGTGAGGGCAGCACCTATATCTTTGAAGAGTCCTGTAATTGCTCTTCTCCATATGTTAGATCTAACAGTGGGAAACACAATTACTGAGCTACAACATTTAAATACAGTAGGAAAAATTGGATCTCAAAGTGACAGAAACCAACTAGCGGCGCTCGACCATCACAGGCAAGATGGGCATAGCTACCAGAATGGACAGCAGAGGCAGGGTGCCAATCAGAATACTTTGACTTGTGTAGCGCTGCAGCATTGGCTAATTAATCATGGTGGTCCTAGAAGTAAAACTGACAGGAAGCTACTACATTCCTACTTAATTTATACTAGCAGAAAAATTCTAGGTCGAATGAACAAAAGACTATTTTGAATTATAAAAACAGAATCACTGCTCCTCAGTCAATTTTCGGACTTGAGCCACTTTGCAGACCCAGAGCCCCTTGAATGAAGGGGAGGCCAGGTACCTTTGAGAAAGGATCCCACTACATTACTGACAATTTATGCAGCGGATCTTTCTCACATTCTTCCTGAAAAAGACCTCTGTTTTTTTTTTTTTTTACCAGGGTAACTATACATTGGGGAAAGGAAAATGATGGGACATTTTAGAGATTACTGGACACTGACTCTGAGCTGACGTTGATTCCAGGGGACTCAAAACGTCATTATGGTCCTCCAGTTAAAGTATGGACATATGGAAGTAAGGTGATTAATGGAGTTTTACCTGAAGTCTGACTTACAACAGGTTTGGTGGGTCCCTGGCCACAACCTGTGGTCATTTCCCCACTGTCAGAATGCATAATTGTCATGGATATATTAGCAGCTGAAAAAACTGCCACACTGGCTCTCTGACTGGTAGGGTGAGGACCATTATGGTGGGAAAGGCCAAATAGAAGCCATTTGAGCTGCCTGAACCTAGAAAAATAGTAAATCAAAAACAGCGGCGTATCCGTGGAGAGATTGCGGAGATTAGTGCTACCATCAAGGACTTGAAAGATGCAGAGGTGGCACATCCTACCACATCACTGTTCAGCTCTCGCATTCGGACTGTGCAGGAGACAGGTGGATCTTGGAGAATGACAGTGGATTATCATAAGCTTAACTAAGTGGTGGCTCCAATTACAGCTGCTGTGCTAGATGTGGTTTCTTTGCTTGAGCAAAGTAACACATTTCCTGGTACCTGGTAGGCACTCACTGACTTGGCAAATGTGTTTTTTTTTCCCATTGCTGTCTGTAAGACCTACCAGAAGCAATTTGCCTTCAGCTGGCAAAGCCAGCAATACACGTCAGAGGTATGTCAACTCTCCAGCTTTGTGTTATAATCTTATTTGGAGAGACCAACATCACTTTTCCTTCTGCAAGATATCACACTAGTTCATTAAGTTGATGACATGCTGATTGGATCCAGTGAGCAAGAAGTAGCAAACACACTGAAATTATTGGTGAGACATTTGCATGCAGGAGGATGGGAAATAAATCTGACTACAATTCAAGGACCTTCTACCTCAGTAAAATTTCTAGGGGTCCAATGATGTGGAGCCTGTTGAGATATTTCTTCTAAGGTGAAGGATAAGCTGCTTCATTTTCGCCCCTCCTATACCCAAGAAAGAGGCACAACGCCTAGTGAGCCTATTTGGATTTTGGCAGCAAAACATTCCTCATTTGGGTGTGTTACTCTGGTCCATTTATTGAGTAAGCCTAAGGCTGCCAGTTTTGAGTGGGGTCCAGAACAGGAGAAGGCACTGCAACAGGTCCAGGCTGCTATACAAGCTGCTCTGCTACTTGAGCCATATGACGCTGCAGATCCAGTGGTGCTTATGGTGTCAGTGGCAGATAGGGATACTGTTTGGAGCCTTTGGCAGGCCCCCATAGGCAAATCACCGTGGAGGCCTCCAGAATTTTGGAGCCAGGCCTGCCATCTTCTGCAGATAACTACTCTCCTCTTGAGAGACAGCTCTTGGCCTATTA